>NW_019739593.1:570874-582977 GCF_002891405.2 Cryptotermes secundus
CACCTACCCTCATCAACTTTATCAGTATATCAAAAAGGAGTCTACTTTACTGGCATAAAAGTGTTCAACAATCTGCCACAAAGTATTAAAAACTTGGGCAATGATACTAAAAAGTTTAAATCAGAGTTAAAGAATTATCTACATGCTCATTCCTTCTACTCTTTAGATGAATACTTCAATGTAAATAGAGAATGATGTAAAATTAAGTTATATTAATTTTTAAGCTAAAATTGCCTGTACTTATGTATGTAACATTTTGACTTGTTCTGTATCCAAAGGTACTAACCTGCTTAGGATTTATAGAATGTAAATAAATTCAATTCAATTCAATTCAATTGTTGCTGCCTTGCCATTAATCATGGCTGCTCCGCTTTCTGTTTGCACCAAAGAAGAGCAACGTTCAGTGATCCGGTTTTTGTGGTTGGAAGGTGTATCAGGGGCCGCAGTCCATCAAAGACTTTCAGCACAATACGGGAACAGTGTTTTGCTGCAACGGAGTGTCTATGAATGGATTGAAAAATTAAAAAATGTTCACACATGTGTTACACATGAGGAAGGAGCCGGACGACCATCCACGGCCACAAATGAGGACAACATTGAGCGTGCACGTGACATGGTTCTGTTAGATAGATGAGTGACTATTGATGAAGTGGCAAATTATCTGCAAATTAGTCATGGTTCTGCCTACGAAATTATCCACAACAGACTTGGGTTTCATAAAGTCTGTGCAAGATGGGTCCCAAAAGAACTCACAGTGTTGCATAAGCAAACACGCTTGGACATCTGCCAACAACATTTGGATCACTATGGTAAGGAATATGACGTCTTCTTAGACAGAATCATCACTGGTGACGAAACATGGATCTATCATTGCGAGCCGGAGAGTAAACGGCAGAGTATGGAATGGAAACATCCACATTCGCCCAGCAAAAAAAAGTTCAAAAGCCAACCATCTGCAGGAAAACTGATGCTTACAGTTTTTTTGGGGACTCACAAGGCCCAGTACTGGAACATTATCAGGAGAGGGGCACAACAATAAACAGTGCTCATTACAGTGAGATGCTTACTGACAGGCTAAAGCCTGCAATTCAAAACAAATGCCGAGGACTACTGTTGAAAGATGTGTTGTTGCACGACAATGACCGTCCACATACTGCTGCCCACACTGCTGAAATCCTCCGGAAACTCAAGTTTGATGTAATGGCCAAGCAGTGAAGGAAGCGATGCATGCGTGGCTCGCTGCTCAGCCAGAAACCTTCTTTTCAGAGGGCATTAGGAAGCTTGTGCAACAATGGACCAAGTGCGTTAAGGGGACTATGCTGAAAAATGATGTTAATGTAAGTTTTCTATTTGTATTGAAATAAAATTTATAGCTACATTGCGGGTAATTATTGACTTACCTACATATATACAAGAATGGAATTAATTCTAACAAAATACTGAATATATTAACTATGTGTAAAATCAGATATATTAGTATTACATGGTAGTTGTTATGTTGTAAAATATGAATTCATATGAAACTCAATTCAATAGTTGGAGAACATTTGTTAGCTTACTGCCTGATGATGGCTTTAAATGCTGAAACATGCAACACACTGTCATATGATTAAGATCAATAAACTCATTGTACACAGTAAATGTGAATGAGATTTTGATAGTTGTGTTCAGACAGAAAAGACAAAGACTGGGGCATGATATTTGAAGACGATCCAGTTCAAACAGATAAGGTAACTGAACTTAATATCTTCTTGGGCATTCAGTTGTGCCAGTTCAGGGCAGAAGTCTTATGTTTTGAAGCGTTCTGCCTCCATCGTTAGAGAAAGTGTAGGAGATTGGAGTATGACTTAAATGTAGGAGGGGCCCAGTTCAGATCTTCCTGATTTACTGTCTGTCTTGATTGAGAGTTTCTAAAGTCATTCCACATAAGTCCTGATGTAGGTCACCATGGTTTCTACATATACCTTTTTAAGCTTTCTGTACATAATCATTCTGTCACTTTATTTGACTTTCATAAACTGTAGCCTTATTTCTGGTTCTTTTTTTATGTTCTAATGGTGGATGATCCTGTGTTGGCGAGCATTCTGTTGCGGGTAATGATTATGTGGAACTACAGTTCCACTTGATCACTACACACAAAAATAATTGTAATAAAGTTGCAAGGATTTACTGATTAAAATATATTCTTGTGCATAATGGTATAATGATTTGATACCAGAAACCCCAGTATGAATAAGACATTGCCTCTCATGCTGAGTTGTGAATCTAACTTGCCTGTATTCTGTAATAGGTGAAGTTATATATGCTCTATATAGGCTAACATATTCAGTCCTATTTATAGTCATCTTAGATTCTGTAATTATTGACCTGTTTATTAATTTCTGTCTGCTCTTTTAACTCAGTGCCAGAATGTCAATTGCTATCAGTATGGACAATATTCTGTGACGAAAGCAGTCTTCTGGGATTTGGCACCGTGTATATGTGGTGTTAACCGACGTTTCGGAGGAACGTATCACCCCCATCTTCAGGGTAGAAGAAAAAGTATAAGAAATCTGCAAGCGATAACACCGTGAGAAACGGTAAAGCAGACCTCCGAAACGTCGGTTAACACCACATATACACGTTGCCAAATCCCAGAAGACTGCTTTCTTCATAGTCACCGCCGTGAAAGCCTCAAATCTTACAATATTCTGTGACCATTAAATGCAGAAAATATGGTTCTTCTCTCTATAGATAAGAAAGCAGAGGCAGCACCTGTCACAAAAGGACTGTGAACTGGAACGACAGCAGGAGGAATGTAAGCACTTAGTGAGAATCAGTGAGCAGCGAAGGTGAGTCTGGGTCTTGAAAAAAGAGTAAATTAAAGCAATGTAATTTTTGTAAGTAACTGTAACAGTTTCCTTAAACTTATATAATGTTTGTATGCTATAAGAGTGTCGTATCCTATCATTTATAATTCCAAAAATGTCTGTCCAATGACGATCTAATTAATAGTGCAGTTATAATAATATGACGTGGATGGCACAACAGGAAGTAGGGTCACGTGAACTCTGCAGTCTCGTGAGTGACGTCACATACCCTCACTCCTTCCATCATTACGCAATGCTTGGTAAACATCCCCCCCCCTGTGGTGACGTAACAGCACTTCCCACTGTGACACAAGAAGGGGACGCCACTGTAACACGAGGCAACAGGGAATGGTATAAAAAGCCGGCTGAGCAGTATGTGGCGAGAGTGTGTGTTTAGGAGTGACACAGTGTGGATCGTGAAGTCGCCAAAGTCAGTTGCAGTCTAGCATTTGCCGGAGTGAATGGAAACAGGAGAAGTATTTGTGAAACGGCAGATGGCAGTAGTGGTGAGATTGTAAACTGTGTAACTGTGAGAGTGAGTGTTCAATAAATTCACTATATCAAATAAGGCGTGAATTTATTTGTCGCGTGACATACAGTATACTCAACACATGACAATAAGTTGGTTCTTTATGACAACATTTATATGAAATTTATGTGAAACACAAGAATTTTATAAAGTTAATAAAATNAACTCTCATGCTAGTTGGAAATACTTCACCCATTGCTGGATCACAGATTGTGGTGAGTTATTTTCCCGTACAGAATTTTCCATTATTTCAGGGTGAAGCAGCCTTCCATTTGAGATATTTTTTTATTGTTTTACTGAACTGTTTTAGGCAAGAAAACCTAGCTCTGCAAGCTCAACTGTGTAGCTTGGAGCAGCGTAGTCGTGAACTCTTGCTGCAACAAGGAGCAGCAGTGTCAGGTGCAGCTGTGGCACTGTCTGGCCTCAGTTCTCGACTGGATGGACTTGTTGAACAACTAGTGATGTCATATAACATCTCGGAGAAAGACCTGGAGGTAGTGGCAGCATTGCTAGTTTCATCCAGTGCTGCCAGGGGTGGTGGTGATGTTGGTGGTGCAGGGAGTGAATCGGCAGTTAGTAGGATGATGGAACGAGCTTGTTCAAGCAAAATTCTTTCCGCATTTACCAATGCAATTATGTAGCTTTGCTGTGCAAGCTTCATAAAGCCTGCTCTGATAACAGTTGACATATAGAGTGTTTTTCTTTTGAATGTGACAGGAATTTGGTAATTTGCTGTGTTTTATGTGTTCATTTAAATTTGTAATAAAATCCCTGTAGTTCATTTGGCTGTACTACACATTCCAGATACTCTTCCTGTGTGCATACATGTAGGGCTTATCCATCTGTCTTCTGCTAAATAACCCATTATCAAACATATAATCTTGACACTGATAACATGCAAAATAATAAATTATACATGACCATTCTAAATTTATTTACTGAAAACTGATGATGTAATATCCTTGTAACAACTCACTGATGCTATGAATTAGGACAAGAAGTGAATGAGTAAGGAAAGTCTTGTCAGATGTCCCATTTTATTTAAAGAATACAGAATTTGAATGGTGTATTTACTTGCATAATTCACTTATTTTAAAAGACTTTTCATATTTTTTAACAACATTTGTTTCATTTCCTAATCCCTCACCTATCTTTGCCATCAGATTTGGAATTGAGAAATTTGATTCATATGATTCATTCCCTTTAGAAATGTTATTAGACAGTATGTAATGAGGGTTCATATGTATTTGATACCTAATAAGAGCTGCTATAATTCTTTAAACAGATATTATATTTAAGCATCCTGCTGCACCCCACACGACAAATGACACAAACTCCGTCCCAAGTGCAAACAATATATCTTATATGTCTTTGATCTTGTTCTCTTCTACACTACATGTTTCGCCCTCTAACGGCCATCATCAGGTGTATACTCTTACGTTGCTGCCACACTGAACCCAGTCTAAAATTTAACATTTAAAAAACACATTGTTATCTTCTTCGTTATTATCAACATCTACCTCGTTGATATCTGTCTGGTATGTAGGTTATTTTGCACACATCAATTTTGATTTTCCCGTAGTACACGTAAAGACAAGCAGCGGCATGCACACAGGAAGACTACACAGAATAACACCTGTACAGTGTGGAAACAAGAACTAGCCGCTGCAGCGCTTTAGACATAGGGCGAGTAACCCTAACAATTTTAAATTTTAAATTTAAAATTTAGAGAAAATTTTAAAGGATTTTAAAATTATAACTAAAGATTTTATAGTGCTACTACAGGAAAATCAAAATTGACGTGTGCAAAATAACCTACATACCAGACAGATATCAATGAGGTAGATGTTGATAATAACGAAGAAAATAACAATGTGTTTTTTAAATGTTAAATTTTAGACTGGGTTCAGTGTGGCAGCAACGTAAGAGTATACACCTGATGATGGCCGTTAGAGGGCGAAACATGTAGTGTAGAAGAGAACAAGATCAAAGACATATAAGATATATTGTTTGCACTTGGGACGGAGTTTGTGTCATTTGTCTTTAAACAGATAATTGTAGCCTGTGATAGCAACACCCTTCACCATTAATCTTACTGGAATTAAATATCTTTGGTATACAGCCTAAAAGATGGTGGGTGTCCCATATGGAAACGACTACAGTTCCCATCAAAGTAAATAGAGTATTCCAGTCTTTATTATATTATTTCCAACCTTCCTAGGGAATTTAGAGTTTAAATGTGGGGTGAGAGGAAGGAAGGGAGAGCAATTACATAAGTAACTTTAATGCACCTTCTCTTCATATTGTTAATTCCGTAAGGTATTTTTGATTCAGTATTCTACTGGTTTAAAGTGTTTTAAATGAAATACCAGAGATTCATAATGTATGGAAACAAGTGGGATTGAAATGGATGGATGACATGCATTTACACAGCTGGAGACTAGTAATGGAGTATTCAAATTAAGATCAGAAGTTATTCTGATACAAGCTGTTCCTTTTAGTGCATTATGTAAAAGCTTCTAATTTCTTTGCTTATTCAAATTGAGGAAATCATGGTTGAGGGTGATTACATTCCAGTATCATCACCAAAGTAATGATTTGACCATGTAATTTATATCACAGTGACATGAATGTTAAATTTTACACTAAAGGAAACACATTCTGCTTTGTATTCCAGTAGTACTATTAACCCTTTGCTCCTTATTTATTTTACAATATTGAACGAGATGAATCAGCAAACTTCTTGGGAGTTTCTAAATTTAAATTGTCACTACAGGATTTTACCAAAAATGAAAATTTTTTAAAACTAAAAACTTGATAGTATACTGCTGAGGAATGGTATATTACCGTTAGCCTGTCACTTTCATGTAATTTTTGCCTAAAAAATATTGGGAGCTTATAGTGCAAAACCCATGATTTATTATTCAATTACATAAAAGGCATGTCTTCAGAAAATAATTTGAATAATGTGTATTTATACTCTACACTGATCCGTTAGTTCTCTAATGCCTTATCTGCTACTTTATTTTCTTTATTTCTGCCTAAACTTAGCAGGTATAAAAAATTTTCCCTTAGGCATGAAGGCATCTAATGATCAAGTTGTTCTGCTATTAGCTTTAGAGCCACATTAACAATAAATGAAAATTTTAATATATATATGTATATATACATATATTTTTTTTTCTCTTAAGTATTAGAAAATTACTTCCGAATATTGGAACCATTAAGTTTATGTTGCTTTGAAACCATCATATGCATAATAGAGTCTTGGTTCATAGCAAAAATAAATTGGATTATGTCTATTCTAATTTCCATCAATAATGCAACAATTGTTCCTTTTTCTTCCACTTACACTTTAACACATGTTTCGGCCTTAGATGGCCATCTTCAGGTGTCTTAATATATAAAAACTGTCACACTGCATTAATATGTGGTAAAATCACATGCTGTAGTGCACTTAAATGAAATAAAATAAAATAAAGTCCATTAAAATTTTCATCACTTTTGTGAAATTCTGTTCTACCTCACAAGGGGTGTTGTTCGCTTGTTTAGAACTATATGTTTCTCTCCATGTGTTTTGTTCACTAGTCTTCACTAGTCACTAGTGATGACAACACCACATGCTGCTGGAGGGAGCAACGCACAAACAAGGGGCATATTGCAGATTGCAGACTTAACAGAACAACGGGCTAATGAACAGAGAAACAAGCTGCAGAAACAAAGCACATGGAGAGGAGCATATAGTCCTAAACAAGATGGAATAGAATTTCACCAAAGTGATGAAAATTTTAATGAATTTTATTTTATTTTATTTTATTTTATTAAGTGCACTACATCATGTGATTTTACCGCATATTAATGCAGTGCGGCAATCTTGATATTGTGACGTGTTGCGCTATGGATGACGCCCCTCCCTCCCCACCAGCCATGACGTGCCATGCTGAGCGGAGCCGAAGTGCGCCGAGTCCCAGCACGCTGGTCACTATGCAAAGCGAGTAAACAGCGGTTGCTAAGCAAAGCGGGTAAACAGTGGTTGCTAGAGATGACGGTAATAACAGCGGTACCCATTACATAGTAGGCAAACATGGCGTCAGACAACAGTGGTGCCTATTACGTAACTGTTTTCCCGTTGTCCGGCTGAGGGTTTATAAGGGAACTACACAGCCGCCGAAGACAGTTCTCAAGGCAGCAGCCTACGAGTTGAGTTGGAATCTAGTCAGCAGTGAACGAGTTAGTGTGTGTGAGCCGGAGCAACACAGTTGGAATATAGCAGCCATCACAGAAAGAAGAACCAGACGCGTATGTGATAATCAGTGATAGTTTGTGATAACTGAGAATTAATTGGGAGTGTGTGATACAGTGACACTTGTATAGCTCCCGTACTGTGAATACATGTAGACTACTGAAGATAGAGTGAACAGATTATTGTGAATAGGGTTATAAAGTGTGAAACCCCGCAGAGTGAAGAGATTATTGTAGATAGGGTTATAAAGTGTGAAACCCCACAACTTTGTTATAATTAATTGTAGCTGAGACTTGTAGGTTGTTAAATAAGCCAATTAACAATCCAAACGGTGTCTTCAGTAACTAAACATGTTACAATATATTAACTCTTTGACTGGCGCGAAGGGTATTTAAATCTCACCCCTGTCCTGGCAGGCCATTTAAACCTTATGTCGCTAAGATGCATGTGCTTGCTTTTTTCTAAACAACTTCAACAAAAATTGGTTTTTAAAAATGAAATTTTCAGGAACTATTAAAAAGACAATATTTTATGCAATAAATGTCTTTCCATACCTTTTTAGTAGTTTTTCTTCGTGTGATAAACATTGAAACATGAAAGTTTGCAGAGAGCCACACCACAGCTTGCACACATGATACTTGTTTCTTTTCTAATCTTGTGCTTAGCACACACTCGACACTTTCTCATGGCACCATTCTTCTTATTGTTACTGGGAGGAACATGGACCATTTTGTGAACTTTCAGGCCACCCTCTAGACGATTTTCTGGGTCTTTCACTGGTGGTCTTTTCAAGGTCGCGTGCGGAGGCGTGACTGCACTCGAGTCTGACGCATTAGTTTCGTCATTCACTCCATTCCTTGACTGTTCTCCCTCTCCACACTGTTTGTTTGGTTCTGTCATTTTTTCTACACAGTTCAATATAAAATCTTTGAATTTGTAATTTCTCCTCTTGTATTTTTCTGGGCGTCAGGCACCGCACTCGTGTTAGCTAAATGTTCATCATTACTGTCTTGTGGATCATTGTCTATCACTGTATTATTGTCACTATCAAATTCATCCAATTCAGGAATCATTATTTCATCGCCACTATCATCATCAGCACAAATCTCCTTCACAACACTTTCCAGCTGGTCTGTAGGAACATGTCGACAATTGCTGCGAGAAGACACGGTGAAACTGAATGAATGTGAAATATTTTTTGAACTTTTCCTTCTCGGAGGGTTCTGAGAGTAATATAGACCCCCACAAAGTTTACAAGGGTTCTTTACAACCATGCACAAAAACTACCATATATATGTCTTTGGTTGATGAGTGCCAAGAGAGCAAATAAGGGAAGAGATTTTCAAAGCGTTAAAACACGCCAACGCCAGGGAACGGTTGGCATCACCCCAGCGTTAAAACACGCCCGCGCCAGTCAAAGAGTTAAGACACCTGAAGATGGCCATCTAAGGCCGAAACTTGTTGTGTTAAAGTATTAGTGGAAGAAAAAGGAACAATTGTTGCATTATTGATGGATTGTGTTATACATAGACGTTCCCCTTGATTGATCACGTTGAGAATATCAGTGATATTCAACAGACAGGTTTTAATGAACCAGTTAGTGGTATGAATTTCTAAAAGTTGTAATTGAGGGAACACATTATACAAGGGAGATCCATAAGAGTATGGTTAATTGTAATTGAAAATATATAGCACTTGGCTTGCTTATGGCTATCATTTTTCAGTTACACAGTTTCTGCACCCAGATTGCATTCCATATAAGAAGAGATCCTCAGTTCAGAAAGTTTTACTTCCTCATTCTTGACTTTCTATTCATGTAATATCCTTCATGAGCATGTTATATAACTGAAATGAAATCTGTAACCTGTGCAAACCACTATACTGGCAGGCACAACATAGTCTTTTTGAATGACATAACTTGCATATTATTAATGCATTAGCATTTTGTACTTGCAGTCTGACTGATGAGTGACTGAAATATCCAGGATAGTGCTTATTTTAATACTTTGTGGTGTACTTCCAAGTGGGGCAAAGGGTTAATCATGTAATATATTTTAGAAGACTGTATTCCAAATTATGGAAGTAACTGGTAGTTCCCTTACAGCTGATATTCACCAAATTCCATATTAACTGTAACCTGTAAATAAGCATGAATTAGGCTATTCAGATCTCTGTAGCACTGCAATCTTATATCTCATACCCCTAAGTAGTAGTGTAAATTATTTCTCCCCTGCATTATGACCACCTGCTATTGCATGTTACTAGTTCCTTACAAGTCAAGCAGAAATGTGATTCTATATTACATGCCAAAAATCGTTTCTAATATGATATTAATTACTATATTTCTTTTGGAAGCTAAATTGAAGCCACTCTGTATTAGTTGGTAAGTCATGTGCCAGCTAATTTAAATCTAATTGATGACTTAAATATCTTTAAAGTCACTCATTGCTTTAGTTATGCAGACTTCTGCTTGGCTTTATTATTTTCCATGTACTTTTGGTCTCAAAGGCCTCCTGAAAAACTAGTATAAACCTAAAAAACACAGCACTACAATATGTAACCATAGATTGCTGCACATAAAAATGCCACTATTTAGCATTTAGCAGTATTTATGCATGCTAGCAAATGAAACTATGTAAAATCGTTTTAGTGTTTTATAAATTCACCTGGTTTTGAAAATGATGGTTTCAGTTGAAAGTATGTTAAAGGTTTCATATAATAAAGTACTTGCTACAGCTAGGAAGTCTGCCAAAAAGTGATACATATTGGCGTCAATGATGCTTGAAGAGAGTTTATGACAATTTCTCTTTTAGTGACAGTGTCCTCAGTACAAACATTTCTAAAAAGTGGTCTTATGTCAGATCTTTATAGTATTCAACACATATGTATATGATTGGTTGTATAATGGGATATTTTGAAAGGACTGCAGAAGAGGCTCTTTATTATCTTCATACTTATTTTGTTTGTTATAAAACATATCTGTTAGACAAATAAGATTTTTTAATATATATTACTGGTGTTGAATGTCACTACTCTTCCACAGGTTCTGGAATAAATGGAATTCAGATTAACATGCTTTGTAATATGTACTTAATTTTATTCAACTATCTTAGTTTTCATAACAGCTGGATTTTTTTTTTCAATATATACATAAATGTTATGATCATATATCTTTTCGAGGGAGTGGGTAGATTTGTATTGATGAACAATGGAATTTGACTCAGAGCTAGGAAGAAAGATATCAGTTGTGGCAGATTCATCAGTTCTTGTGAAGGATTGTCAATCTATTGAATACCTCATTCAAGAAATAGTTTTCATAAAGGCAGATACAAAGAGAGGACATATAAAGCTCAGTAGCATGAGGCATTCCACACTTTACACTGGGTAGAAATAAAATATGCATATTAAATGAGCAGAAAATATGTCATTAGTAATCCACTGAGAAATTACAGCGCATCTCATGTACAGTAACATATCAGCACTTGATGCCTGACAAAATCTTGTCTGAAATACAACAGAGGTTTCTTAATTTATTTACATATGCATCACCCATGCAGTAAATATGGTATAACCATAAAAACAAACTGTTTTTAATTTTCTGATGTGTTGCTGCTGCAACAGGCATCCTGTGTGTATTAGACATTTTTGGTGTGGTGATCAGCATGTTATGTGTTTTATGAAAGTACCAAGTGCTTTTATTTTAAAACTTACCTCTGTTGAAAGTGATACTAATACAGATGACTTCACATATATATATATATATATATATATATATATATATGAACTTTCTTGCATTGATACTGATTTTCATTAACACAGTACAAATACAGAACCAGTTCTCATCACCATGGGGTTAATACAAAGCACTACTGACTTTCTCCAGAAATACAGAAACAGATGTTTTTTATTCAGTCTTGCATATGACTTCGTAAAACCTTAATATATTTAATGGGTATGGAACAAATAAAGAAAAAAAATTGATATAAAATAATGGATTTTATTATATTTTGCAGGAAGTAATATTTCACAATGAAGCCTACAGTAAGAGCAACAGCAGTGTTGAAGCAAGCCCAGAGAGGATGTCTGTTAATCAACCATCAGAACATCCGGCCTTTGATGCCCAGCGTACACCATCCCCCAAACGAGGGGCATCTTTTGTGTCAGCTGTTATCAGTGCTATACGGAGTGCAGCAGCTGGAGGTGCAGGGAAACGAGCAGTACTGAAGAATGAAGCTGTTCAGGAAGTTCAAGAGCCACATAAAGGTATTAGGAAGAACAGAAACATCAAGTTGTGTTGAATCTGTAAACTGAATTCAGAAAGAGGTAAAGCACATGTGCCTGTGTACACATGCAAGCATATTTAACCTTTAAGAGCCGAGCGACACCATATGGCGTCATGAAAATAAAGTCAAGGGGACGAATGATGCCATATGTCATCGCGCAGTCCACGCATGCGGCCGGCTTTTTAAAATCTAATTTTCA
>NW_019739593.1:583044-592597 GCF_002891405.2 Cryptotermes secundus
GCGTCGTCTAACGGACTGTTGGCTTCGTGTGGAAATCTTGGAAACATCCAGAAATCCAGTGTCCGACATCGCACTTCACATACTTTGTCTGGACGGTTCTTCGTTTCCCACGCGAAAAGCACACACGACACCTCAATTGCGAAGTAGAGGAAGTCAGCCAGTGATGTGGTTTTACCTCCTATAATCGAGATATCTCCGATAAAACGGCAGGGGTTCGACCCCTGGGCCATTGATGGCGAGGTGGACCACTTCCAGCATGTTCCGCACAAGAGCGAGACGAAATTCTCTTTGTGACAACAGGATGTAACTGTTCAGATCCAGGAAACGGAAAAATAGTTTATTTGTCCATTTCCAGGTTCGATGACAGATGCTATAACTGTTTGCCACAGTTTGCCCACAGCTCCACCTGAATAATTATTCACACTTCTCTTGCCATGCTGATGTGGTGGTGGTCCCCAGGTTGCTGACCAAGATGATGGTTCTTTGTCGAAATCAACCACCAGTGATGTGGTTTGAGCTCCTCTAATCGAGGTATCTCCAATGAAACGGCAGGGGTTCGACCCCTGGGTCGTTGAGGGCGAAGTGGACCCCTTCCAGCATGTTCCGCACAAGAGCGAGACAAAATTCTCTGTGTGACAACAGGATGTAACTGTTCAGATCCAGGAGATGGAAAAATAGTTTATTTGTCCATTTCCAGGTTCGACAACAGATGCTATAACTGTTTGCCACAGTTTGCCCACAGCTCCACCTGAATAATTATTCACACTCCTCTTGCCATGCTGGTGTGGTGGTCCCCAGGTTGCCGACGAAGATGATGGTTCTTCATCGACTTCAATTTCTGATTCACTTTCTTCCTCGCAACTCTCAGAGTCATCGGTACAACAGTCTGAATCGGTGTCATTTATAAGCTGATTCTCAGTTTCAGTGTCTTCCAAATACCAGGCCATGGTGGACAGCTAAACACAATGCTAGCCTTGAACGTTCTGACACTCCTCAGCTATATTTCAAAACAGACTACTTCTTGTTTGGCTATACGAGATAAAACAGTCAGTGTTTCTGCAAACGAGTTGACATCGCCCACACTCGTTCATACCGAAAGGAACCTACAAACTGGAGATGAACGAAGCGTAAACATCCGACCTTGTAGCAACACAAGCCATAGTTAGAGCATGATGTCACCAGTAGGCATTCAGACTGCAGAAATGTTTTGTGCAGGAACTGTATGCATTTTTGTGCACAGACGTTCAAAATTGAGGGGAAAAATTTTTGTTGGCATCAGTGTAAAAATTTTTAGAGATTTTAAAATCGGTAAATTACAATAACTGATTCTATATTCTTTCTAGATAAAAGCAGCGTTTATTTCGTTCATCACAAAAATTGTAGAAATCACAGCATTTTGAGTAACATGATTACAATTTTTATTACTCTACAGTGGCGGGCATTTAAATTAACTCCGTCCCACTACCACTACCGGAATTTAAATGGCCGTCTCTTAAAGGTTAATAAATAAATATATTAATATCCATCATTTCTGTGGACATCAGCAGATATGCCTTTTTTAATATACTACTGTCAAATGGCTTGCTTGTAAATGTATTTCCTTTGATTTACAGGAATATCAGATGTGGAGGTACGTGAGGAAGAGCTTAATCAAACAGTGGTACAGGATAATGACGACACATGTTTACATACTTGCCACAGCACTGGGAATGTCACAAATACTGCTCTGGTTAACAGTGAATCGTTACAGAACTTATCACAAGCTATCTTGAAGCGACAACATTTTGAGCTGGTGCAAACTGATGGTAGCTGCTGCAGTGATGATCTCATGACAGTTGGCTATGAACAGTCTGGTATTGAACTCTTGCCACCATTGGAAGACTGCTACCCAGCTATAACTCTTGTGGACCAGATTATTGATGTAGACAATCTGGTCACTAAACTGCTCAAGGTTCTGCGGATCATTCAGCTGGAGAATGACACCTGTGTGGATGAACTGCATGATGAGAGGTGAAGTGAAATTCTGTACTCAGATGTCTGTTGAGTAACATATTTATAATCCCTACCCATTATATCTTAATATATTTGTAGCATATTTTGCTGAATAGATTTCAGTCCACTATGCAGATTAACTGCTGTGCTTTCTGAAATGTCAGTAAGCTAAGAACTGAAGAAATTATTACATGCTTTTGTGTTTATCTTATTAGTTGGCTGAATACTTCAGTTCTGTGCACTGTAAACTTCCTGCTTTACTGTACTTATTCAAAATCCCTCTTTCATGACTTTCAGGAATGTGTCATTTACCTTATTCAAAAGGTCCCTTGTTTGTGCACTGTTGATTCCTTATACAACCAGTTCTTGACAGCTGCCTTACAGAAGAGTGTGTTGAAACTGCCTGATATACAGTCAGGTTAAACAGCATTACATTTATGCTATATTTCATTGAAGCTTTTGAGATATTACAGTATTATTTACTTTCTTACTGCAGCAAAAGGTTTTTTTGGGCAATCTTTTTGTGCCTTAAATGGGGGTTTTGGAAAACAGAGCCTGAAATAAATATCAAACTTAGTTCAATCAATAATAACGCACAAGTTCACTTGATGAAGTAAATATTTCTCAGAATATGACCCACACCAACTTTCCTCTTCAAGAATTGAAGCTCTCTAGCTTTCTATATTATTATGTCAGAAGACGAGGATTTGTATAAACTTTTACTTCAGCACATGACATTTATAATAACTGAAAAATTGGAAACAGGTAATCAGTGTATTTAGGCTCAGGTAATCATTCAAAACATAAATGAAAATATAAGATGGAGTACATTTGCACCTCAGAATATATTGTGACGTGTTACCTTACGTCCATCACTGCGACAACCGCTACAATCGGAACGGACACTTCCACGGCAACGAATAGGTGGAAACTGTGGAGTTCCCACAGTGACAAATTGTGGTAATGAATTGTTGAGAAACAATGGGAAATACTGCACTTCCTAAGCAACAGATTGTTGAACCAGAATAATGCACTTCCGCGGTAACGAGTCAGTCTTCATAAGGCCACCACCGAAAGCAGTATAGTATTGGCTGAGATATAGTGGAAGCAGTAATTGTGATACTGCAAGTGATAATAATTGTAAAGCGTGTGAGTGTCCAATAAAGTGACAATAAAGTGAAGTCCAATAAAGATTCGCTAAATCCGAGACCCCTGTGAAGTTATCTGTCGCGTGACATACCCAACACGTGACAATATAACTGTTCATTTCAGTAATTATCAGACAGTAAAAAGTAAAACAACAATAGAAGAAGACTGGTGAAGAATGAAATAACAGTGTTCCAAAATAAATTTCATGTTGTAGCTTATGTAAGTATTCTTAAGTATTTTGATGAGGGGTAAATTTCCTCAGCTTGATTGCAAGAATATATGAAAAAATTATATTGTGCAGAATACAGCTAGCAGAGCAAGTGAGGCGAGAACAAGAAAGCAGACGAGAAGTTCAGGAAGAAATGAGGAACCTGGAACAAATCAGAGCAAGATTACATGTAGAAGTTCAAGACCTGCACCTACAATTGCAACGAAGAGTTCAGGAACTAGAGAATACTAGAGATGAATTACAGCAGCACCAAAATCAAATCGAGGTGAGTATAGCTAAAGATTTCATTGGTCTGTATAAAAACATTGATACACTTTTAAGTACAGACTAGCAGATTGAGGCTTTCTGATTTAGTTATCAGTTCATGGATGAGACAAGAGGGATTATTTTATTATTTTTGGAGAAAAGGAAAACTTTATTTATCTCTTGTTGTATGCTAGCAGCTAGAGTCTGAGTACGTTTCTTATAATTGAACAGCGCATTATTTGCTTAGACTTGCTTTTGGTATGCACAAGTATACATGTATATTCACATGAGACGTGGATGGATGAGACAAAGAAATGTTTACCAAAATTAAAGACTGGCAGAAATTCAGTGAAACTGTTACTGTATATTTTTATGCTGTAGTTAATAAAACAAAAAATTCTCAGATCTAGTAAAGTACATGGTATTCCAGTTATGTATATGTTTTATACTATGTAAACTTATATATATATGAGCGTGAGTATGAGGGGTGAGCCATAAAAACTGACCCTCGCACCATGACCTTCAATGATCTATTGTGCTTCATCATCAGTAATCTGTCAGACGACAGGTCCACAGTCTCTTCCAAAACAGTTCCTCCACTTAATGTGATCTAGAGCTTTCTCCTTCAAATAAAAATATCCTCTTCTGTCCCCATGGTCATCCAGCATCTTCTTACATCTTCTTCCTCGTCTTCTGGATCTCACATACATGGTATCTCTGTTTTTGGAAAGAGACTATCCAAGAAAAGTGATAATATGGTAGTTTTTCCATTTGCTTTCCACATCGCAGTACAACAGCCGTTCAAACCACTCTGGTCATGCCTGTTGCTATACGAACCTGAACCATCTCGAGCATCATTTGCTCTGTGCTTCAAGTCGCTGCTGATGACGCTGCTTCCGGCATCAGTTTTTGGTTTTTGGTATCTCTCTTTGTCTGATGCCTATCCTTTGACCTGTCCAGCAAGGGAGAACCTGCTAGTAGCTACGCTACCACTGGTATAGCTCTCAGGGTCTTGGCATACTCAAACCCCCTCACCACGATAAGGTGGAGACACCAATGAGGGGGCTGTTGTGCCCAACTTACATATATAAAAATTTCTGCCAAAACATATAGTCAAGACATTTGGTTTCCTCAGAATTATTGGGTTTTTGGAATTCTTCCATCATTCAGTATTCTAGGAAACAGAAAACACGACGTTTTGGAAACTGGATCTGTTTCCATTCGCAGATGGGGGGAAGACACTTAGTTGGGTCCCTTAAAAAGAGCTAACCTCAATCCCAGATCCAGTGATTGGTGTCTTCCCTCCCCCCGCTTGAGGAAGGAAACAGATCAGTTCTGAAACATCATGTTTTCTGTCTTCTAGAATACTGGGCGATGGAAAAAGTTAAAAATCCAGTAATTCTGTGTGTTATACTCCATCATCAGAACCCTTTAGAATATATTTCATTTCCTGTATGAAGGTCTTGTCCATATTTTGTAATGGCTGATAATTGATTACACATTTCAGATCATTTAGTAATTATGGGGTGTTTGGACTTCATTGTCCAGTATTGCTTCGTATTCTGAATGGAACATAATATCTCAGTGTTTCAGAAACTGGATATTTTTTCAGTCTTCAGGAGAAAATGTGCACAGGTGCCTTCTCTGATGGGGTGTGTTGAGCAGCCCCTCCCCTCTTAACCTAACTAGAATGGGGAGACACTGCTTTCGTCCCTGGTTCCTTTACATTGTTTTGCAATGCCTTTATCCCCAAGATAGAGTGGGGTGTCCAAGCTATAGGTCTTGACCGACGATAACCAGAAAATCTCCAGATAAAAACAATAGTAAATATTTAATATAACAAAATTGACTCAGATACAATGCAATGAAATACCAAGAAACACAACTCCACTCATGATGCTGCAAGACCGACGTTGCGTATTTTTGGAGATTTCTCGCCGTCAACGCCCCTAAAAACTTTGACCAAAAATAAACCTGAATTTTCAACCAAGAAGAAAAAGAAGAAAAAAAAACAGAGCTCGAAACTGAATTTCACTCACTTACCATGTTGACGGCGAGCCACTCCCTCATAGAAAAACATTCTCTCGAGAGATACATGCACACTTCTTAACAAGTCAAATACAGCCTGATTTTTTTTAGTCAGGGCAATACACAAAATGCCAGGCAAGTAAAATAAGTGCCCCAAGAAAAAGCGAATTCTAGATACCACTCATCCCAAAACCAGGGGAAACACTACCCTTACCTAGTCAGAAGAAACCAAACCGAATTTAGACTGGCCAAATCCAAACATAATTTTGCTATCTGCTCCTCTGACTGCTAGCAACCACGTTGCTCCTACAGTCCCCTCAAACCCAAGGGAGACACTACCCTTCTTCTGCGACTGCTATACAACAAGTGAAGTTAATCCACCTCCTTCCTACTCACTAGATCTTAGCAACAGCTGGAGGGGGGGGTCACGTGGTAGGCATGGAACGGAACAAGTTCTGGAACAGTTGAACTTCCAGGGGAAGAGAAAAAGGAAAAGGGGGGGGGGTAGGGAAAGAAGCCGCTGAACAGAGCCATAAGTAGAACATATGGCTCAGGGTTTCTAGTTTACCCAGTAGAGTAAATGCCTCTTCACCTTTAATCAGCTGTCACACTTAAGGTTTTTAGCAGCTTGTTTTGCAGAATATACTTGTATGGTGGGATACAGAACTACTGGAAAATCATCTGTTGCACTTTTGAAACAACCTTTGTTCTTGAGAAAGTTTCAGCTGCCATTCATAATGTCAAATTATAGATATGCATCTTAATACATTCATTTTCAGCAACTGACTAGAGAACTGCATAATCTAAGCTCTGTGTGCAAGCGGACAGAACAACAACTACATTATCATGAAGAAGAGGCAGAGAATATTCTACAGCAATGGCAAGAATGTGGGCAACTACCATCACCAGAATTACTGGCTAGAGTGATTGCTACTCATGATGAGGTAATGTCACAGAGTATAGGAAGGTATAGTGGATCTGGACTCATGCTTCACTCAGATTCAATGCTGTTTATGTTGAAAAAATTTCCCCACCTAGAGTTTCCTTAGTGTCAGTGATATTTAATTTTATTTACTATTTTCTGACCATTAAATACAGTGTTTTCCTGTAATCGTCTGACATACCTCTGCTCCTGTGTCTGTAAAGAAGAATGTGTGTCTGTTTGGTTTTTCTTTATACAGTTTTACACCACTGCACCTATTTTGGCTAGATTTTTTAATTGAATTGAATTGAATTTATTTACATTCTATAAATCCTAAGCAGGTTAGTACCTTTGGATACAGAACAAGTCAAAAGGTTACATACATAAGTACAGGCAATTTTAGCTTAAAATTTAATATAACTTAATTTTACATCATTCTCTATTTACATTGAAGTATTCATCTAAAGAGTAGAAGGAATGAGCATGTAGATAATTCTTTAACTCTGATTTAAACTTTTTAGTATCATTGCCCAAGTTTTTAATACTTTGTGGCAGATTGTTGAACACTTTTATGCCAGTAAAGTAGACTCCTTTTTGATATACTGATAAAGTTGATGAGGGTAGGTGGAAGTTATATTTTTGTCTAGTATTCATGTTATAGACATCAGAATTTAATTTGAATTTATCTTTGTTGTAAACAACAAATAAGAGAAGCGATAATATGTATTGCGATTGAAGAGGTAGAATTTTTAATTTCTTAAATAATTCTCTACATGAATCTCTACTTCTACATCCTGTAATGATTCTAATTATATTCTTTTGTATTTTAAAAATTATTACACTATGTGAAGAGTTCCCCCAAAATATTAATCCATAGTTCATAATAGAATGAAAGTAGGCATGGTAAACCATCTTCAATGTTTCCTGTGACATAAAAGGCTTAATTGATCTCATCACATAGCAAGCTGCATTTAATTTAGGTATAATTTGTTCAATATGTATTTTCCAAGACAGTGTACTGTCTACATGTATTCCAAGGAATTTTGTATCAAGTACTTTACAGATTAATTTGTTGGCATAACTGATGTCCAGATCAATTTGGTGGTTGTTTTTAGTTGTGAATGATATGTAATGGGTTTTATCAAAATTTAATGAGAGTAAATTGGCTTTGAACCATCTGTTTAAGGCTTCAAATACAATATTTATGTCATTTTTAAGGTTTTCAAATTTAGAGTTCTTAAATATTATACTAGTGTCATCTGCATATAGAATTGGTTTAGATTTATTGTTGATGGTTTAAGATAGATCATTTATGTAGAGAAGAAAAAGTAAGTAAGATGTGTTGGTGGAACACCTCCCTGAGGATGTTTTAGACACATGAACATTTTCATGGATTAGAGTCAAAGCTAATTTGTTTCCGCGTTACTTCCTATGCAGGAAAAGCACTGGGCAATCATGACAGCAGTGAACTGTTGCTAGGATATGAAGGAAAACTGGGATGGGTGGAATCCAAAAATATCTCCTGCTATTGTTAGAATTATTATAAATTTTTTTCTTGTATATGTGCATTATACTCTGGCAACACTGGGCAGGTTTACTAATACTTAATATTATGGGAAGTTTTGGAGAGCATGCTTAAATAATAAGACGAATCAATTTTTTTTGCACTTTTAATATTTTTTTTAATTAAGATGTTTATAATCATAAAGATATTTGTAGGTATGCATTGGCAGTCTGTCAGTAATTGATATTTTAATAAATGACAATGAAAGATCAATTGAATGATGCCATTCGGTGACTTTGAGACATATATAATGTGTCACATGTAGAACAAATCATGTAAATAATATTGTAACGTGTTTAGCCACTGAAGACGCCGTAGAGATTGTTAATTGGTTTATTTAACAACCTACAAGTATCGGCTACAATTAATTATAACACAGTTGCGGGGTTTCACACTTTATAAACCCTACACACAAATCAATTCACTCTGTCACGATTCACTTGTTACAATTCAACTCAACTCATAACTCACTGCTGGCTAGATTCCAACTCAACTATAGGCTGGTGCCCTGAGAACTGTTCACTGCTGACTAACTCGTAACTGCTGCCTTGAGAACTGTCTTCGGCTGCTGATACACTTTTAACTGACAACAACTGCACTCGGCGACGGCCACATTTCCCCCTATTTGCAATAAACTGTTCACACTATCTTCAAGAGCCTTCACGTATTAACCCTTTGGCGCGGTCATTTAAATTCCGTGGCCGCGTCTCCGGCGGTAATATATTCAGCCGGCCATTTAAATTTTGCTCGAAAATGATTTATTCATCATTGTTCTTAAATTCTATGAGATAGGAACATGAAACTTTCACTAAAATGATCTTAAATGGTGGCTTTATAACCTTACCTTATAATATGAGCGCCCTGTATCTCGGCAATGGAAGGAGGTTGTTTAGTATTTGAGCAGTGAATGGTACGCCTTGAAGCATGAAACTTTCACTAAAATGATCTTAAAAGATGGTTTTTATAACCTTACCTTATAATATGAGCGCCCGGTATCTCGTTAAAGGAAGGAGGTGGTTCAGAATTTGAGCAGTGTAAGGAAGGCGTTGAAGCATTCGTGTAACCCAACGGTGCCCCATATTCATCTCTCCAATAGTGTGTATCTTTTCTTTTGCTCTTTTTTTTAACCACACAGCTTCTGTGCGGCCTTGCCTTCTTCCCCGTGAGGGGTATAGTTCAAGGAAATGTCTTTCCGTGACCCGTTTAGTTGCCAGGTCAGCTGTAGTAAATTCAACGTTACGAGTTATCATAACAAGGGGTTGGTGCTTCTGCGTTTCAGATTCCAACCATTTTGGCTGCCCCAGATGTCGTAGGGGTGACCACAGAATTCATGAAGTTATTCTAAGAACTGGCTGGTATATAGTGAACGAAAGCAGAGCTTAGCTGGCTCAAAAAAAATATTTATGGTCATCCCTCGAAACGA
>NW_019739593.1:593138-609724 GCF_002891405.2 Cryptotermes secundus
GGGGGGGGGGACGGAGTGCTGACTCACCCACCACGCCACTGCTGGGTAGGGAGGGGTTGTCCTCCATTGCGCAACATGTCACAATATTGTTATTGATTGACAATTTAAAGCAATGTGTGAGGAGAATGTGTTTATATTAAATCTCAGTATATTAAATGGATCATGCCTGCTGGACATTCATCTTCTGCTAACTGGAGAAGATTCTAATCTATCAATTAGTTGCAGTACTTGTTTGTCAAGAAAGGAAGGCGAAGGTTTACAGCTGTATAGCACAGACCCACAACACCCATGTAAAATATTCACTGAATTTATAGAAGATACAAAGGAAGTTTGTCTCAAGACTGCAAGAGGTTCTCAAAGAAATGTATATGTGTTTTCATGAAAGTACCTGATGGCAGCACAAGGAATTAATGGTGGCTATGTGTAGCCATGCCTATCACAGTGGCCGTGCAGTCTAAGGAATGAAGCATCTTTGCCTACTTGAACACTGGGATCATGGGTTCAAATCCCACTCAAGGCATGGATGTCTGTATGCGTTTATATTATGTTTGTGTTATTCTGTGTGTAGGCAGCAGCTTTGTGATGGGCTAAGCCCCCATCCAAGGAGTCCTACCAACTGTGTATAGATTAAGAAGTGGCCAAGCTCCAAAAGGGCTGTAAAGTCACGGACAGACAGCCATGTGACGATAGTGGCTGTGCTTGAGAATCACTGGTCTAGATTAATATTATTGTTAAACACAAGTTTAACCAACATAAGGCCTTACATATCTGTAATCTTCAATGTCACTTGAAGATCTCAAGTCATTGATATCAGGAACAAAGTGTTGTGTTTAATGCATATTTATGAGCAATGGATCACTTCGTGTGCAGCCCTCCTACATTTTAATACTGCAGGCTTTGTCTAAGGCTTGTGGAGGTAGATAATATTTGCTGAAGAAGGGACAGTTATTTGAGAGACAGCAAAATGCTGCTGCAATGAAAAAGGCTGCACTGAGGATTTCTGAAGATTATGGCTGTTTCTGTTTGCAGCACTGAATGTGTTCATAATATTGTGGTGTGTTCACCGAAAGCAGGAATAGTTTAATCAGACTAGACATCCATTACCAGGTTATGGCACAGTAAACACCACCTTAGCCTAGTAATAGTTATGCATGCAACAATAGAGGAATTGTGGGAATCAGTGTTGTCTGTTGGGTCCTTGTAGAGGCTATATCTGGAGAAATGAAACATAGTTAATGGAAGTCTTAGTAGAAGTACTTGTAAAGTGGGCAGTGGTTAGCAGTCTGCAGCTGAAGTAGAAGTGAGTGCTAGCCAGTGGTAGCCAGATAAGGCTAGGAGACAATGGCCAGTGGTTGCAGCCAAGAAGATTTAGTGTGACATGGGTGCCAACTAGTGAGGACCAGAGCCATGGAACATGGAAGCTGAGGAATCTAGAGTGTCATGGGATCCATTACCAGGCAGTGCATAGTTAAGATACAGCAGAGTGAGAAGCCTTATTGCATGCTGTAGTGAATTGTAGAGTGTATGAATTAGTGATAGGACTATAATTAATTTTATTTATGAGTTTCAAAAGTCCAATAAATCTGGTTACTGATCCAAACCCTGTGTCTAGTCATCTGAACACGTGACAATATTAAGAACAGATAGAGGCCATTAGCTGCTGAAGTCCTTGCACCCTCCTTTGAGTATGCATTATGTAAAAGTTATGTTCTTCTTAGGTTCCATTTTCAGTGTTACTGCAACACCGCTGATTTAATACTTATTTGCAAAATGATATAGGAAGCTAAGCATGCCCTTCTCTTCAGTTAAACATCATGCAGTGAAGATATACAAAGGAATGGAAGTACGGCTGCATGTATTCTTAACCTTAGCATAAAGTGGAGGCATGTAGTCAACTTTATGCTCTGGTTTCTTTACTTCTGAGAAACAGCTTCTGACATCTTTTTGACCGGAGGCTGGGTGAGTCTCAGAACTGGCCTGGACATTGGTAAAGTGAAAAATGTCACCCCTTTCAGGAATGGAAACCCAGTTGTTCAGACCATAGCCTAGTCTGTATACTGACAGACTTGATGAACATCTGTTTCACACTGTATGGGGATGCTTTACTGGACAATTCTTACATACTTCCATTAGTGCAAGAACTGTGAACTGTAATATCCATCTGCCTCGCCCTCAGGCTGTAGTAAGGGCTACACACATGCACACAGAGATAGGCAACATGCACAGCATGCTTGTGGACAGACACATGCAACATGCACACATACACACCACACAAATCTTTGATTTACTCAATATATTTTCAGATTGCTGTCCTGAAAGAGAAATTGGCAGAAAGAGAGCAACAATTAAATGAAATAGGACAAAAATATTCATTGAACAAACAAGTGCTAACAGAAAACTGGCATCAGGCAGTTACTGAAGTGAGGCGACAATATGAAGCAATTGACAGTGCACTGGAGGTAAGACTCATGAATCAGCTGTTGTATAGGAGCAGACTAGATTGCAAATGCATGGCAATGGTACATGAAGGAAATGCTTTAAATTTATATTGGTGTATAGGATGTACAAATATTAGTGGTGTAACAGCAATTTAAAAACTATGTAGCACTCTATCATTCAAGAGAAAGTTAGAAAGTCAATTCTTTGTGAGCCAAACCAAGAATCAGAGATTGTTAATATTTTTGACATATGGTATATAGTTATGCAGATGGATACAAGATCCAACACCATAATCAGATGACAAGATGCCTATCACGTTCACTTTGAAGTGTCAGTCTCACAGTCTGCTTGTGCAGTTTATCTGCACTACAAGTATGATGATTTGGTGGTTAAAGATGTCCTAATATAAACAACATAGTCTGATAGCAGAAGAAGTTCATTCATTCATTCATTCAATTACATTCCATGGATCCTTACATGGCTGGAACACCACTGGATATAGAAATAGTAAAAAACAGGACAAATCCCATTAATTATATAAATACAAATTAATTATACTTAATCCATAACAGTTGAACATATTATCCAAGACAAATCACAATGAGTAATCATTAAAATAGTTATAAAATGTACATGTAAAAGAATGCAACATACTAATATGACACAAGAATTTGATCTGTTTCGTTCTGCTCCGTCACACTAACAATATTATAAAAAGATAAAACAGTTCAATCCAGTGTGACTAGTGAAGATTTTTTTTTTCTTATTTCAATTTTTCATGCCCTTACATGTTTTGGTCCTTAGAGACCATCATCAGAGGGACATCGATACAGTTTGGAAACCATTATTACAATAGGTGTTCTGAGTGTTAAAATACATATACAAGGGTTGGAACTTTAATAGTGGTAACTATTTATTTACAACTGATACAAAATAGATGCATGTTTCGAAGTTTTACTGTCCTTCAGTGTAGTCACCAGCACTGTGTACAACCCATTGCCAGCGATGTGGAAGTCGTAGGATACCTTTAGCAGCGCCTCTTGTGGTGATAGTTCGAATGGAGCAGTCTACTGCCTGAAGAATCTCTGGAACAGTTCTGAAGCGAATGCCACGAAGTGGCTCCTTCATCTTAGGAATCAAGTCGAAGTCACAAGGGCTTAAGTCCGGGGAGTATGGTGGATGGTACAGCACTTCCCAGCCCCATCGATCGAACAAATCAGCCACAGCTTGCATGTGGCTGAGCATGTCCTGCAAAATGATGGGTGGGTTCTGCAGAAAGTGTTGCCGCTTCTTTCTCAAAGCTGGTTGCAGGTTGTGTTCTAAAAATGAACAGTAATACTGCGCATTGACGGTCTGCTGTCAGGGAACAGTATTTGTTAGGATAACACTATCACAGTCATACATGACAGTCACCATAACTTTCACATTGCTGGGGTTCTGATGAACTTTTGATTTTCATGGCGACCCGTAATGACGCCATTTGTGGCTCGTACGATTTGGCTCATGTTTCATCCAGCATAATGATATGGCATAAGAAAGCCTCTCCTTTGCACTCATAGCGCTCCAAGTTGTTATGAGAACCGTCGTATTGTAGCCATTTCTGCATTTCCATCAAATTGTGCGGAACCCATCACGATGCAATTTTTCTCATGCCCAGGCATTCCTTCAGAATGTGAAGCACAGTCATATGCGCAAATCCTGTCTCTCAGGCCAGCTCATGAATTGTATGGCATCGATCACTCTCCAGTATTTTTTTTATTGCTAGTGGGGTGGGACTAAGTCCCTTGTACTGCAGCCACTTCTGGCCTGTTGTACCAGCCCCAGATGATAGGTGAGGGTGATTGTGGAGCAATTGGTGGAATGAAGATTAGCAGGGGAAACCAAAGTACTCTGAGAAAACCTGCCCCAGCGCCACTTTGTCCACCACAAATCCCACTTGACCAGACCCCAGGATTGAACCTGGGCCACCGCGGTGGGAAGCCAGCAACTAACCGCTTGAGCTATGGCGCGGCCTCCCTCTCCAGTAATGCAGAAAGAGCATACACTTCTTCTTCACTGACATTAGGATGACCTGGCCGACACATGACTGCCACATTTTGGCGTCCCTCATTGAAGCTTTTACCCACCTTGCCACTGTTCTGTAAGGCAATGCAGATTCCCCGCAAGCCTCTTGAAGACCTTGATGACACTGTTCTGCTGTACGGCCTCTGGCACATTCAATCTTTATCCAACTCCATTGTTCCTGCTTCGAACACATTGTGACAACACTATATTAGACCGCCAGCTAACACGAGCCTCTGTTCTTCTCGTCACTGCACATGTGCGTGATGTGGGAAGGGAGAGTCCGTTTGCTCTGAGGTAAGGTAGGTATGTAACTAATGTGTGGTATAAGCAACATTATTTGGTTCTGTTGCATGGCGTCTCTACACCAGTGTTGCCACTACTAAAGTTCCAACTCTTGTACATACAATGCTGACAATATGCAAATGGGTACAAAATCCAAAGTTTTCACAACTACAGCAGCTGTCTTGATATATTAAAAAAAAAAAATTAAAAATTTTTGTTAGTGAGGTTAGAATTTATAAACCAAGTAGGTTTGTGATCTCTCTCTTATCACCTCTCCTGGCAGGGGCTGAACTTGTACCACCTATCTTTCTTGAGAAGAGGGTTCTTTGATGTCATCCTGTGGTTGTTTGTGGTGCGCTATGTTGTAAGTGCATGAAGAATTTAAATAAGAAAAAAAAAATCTTCACCAGTCACACTGGACGGAAATGTTTTATCTTTTTATAATGACACAAGACTACAATAATGAAACATAAAAATACACTATCAGGCATCCAGCATATAACAGGCCAAGATCATTAATTAATACTGAAGTTAAAATATTCCTCCAATGAGTAAAATGAATTTGAGGGTAGAAATATTTTTAAAGCAAATCTAAGTTGTTTCGTATAATGAGCTAAGTTCTTTATGCTAGATGGTAGATTATTAAAAATTTTGATTCCAAAATAATATGTTCATTTTTGTGATTCAGAAAGATGGACACAATTTCAATGGCTATATTTCCTGAACTATATGTTGCATTTGAATTCTGTGAAGTACATTGGAAAGAGGATGTCATAGAGTTTCTCATACTACTGCTAGATCACTCCAGCACCATGTGAGTTGCAAGCGAGAGGCTACTATGCAACACAAGATTTTTTGCATTCGTGAGTCCAGTAAAAGTGAGTTTGCGACTGCGGTGCAGCATGCATTTCGTCGTAAGTTTAACATCCAACGTCCAACGAGGAAGAGCATTTTTCATTGGAATAAACAATTTGATGAAACTGGCTCTGTGTAACGATAAAAGCCTGGGCCCATCGCGTGTATCGGAGCGCATTCAAGTGAGCTTTGAGCTTAGACCAATGAAGTCAACCCGTAGTGCTAGTAGAGAACTTGGACTATCATAAACAACTGTCTGGCGTGTATTGAGGCGCCGGTTAGTGTACAAACCTTACTGCCTACAACTGGTACAGGCTCTTCGCGCAAACGATAAGGTAAAGCATGTAGAATTTTGTGACCGTATGCTCAAAAACATGGAAGATGAATTGTTTCTGCCTCGTGTAATTTTTAGTGATGAAGCTACATTTCACCTAACCGGGAAAGTCAACAGGCACAATGCTCGCATATGGGGACTACAAAATGCCTGTGTGACACTTGAACATGTGAGGGACAGCCCGAAAGTTAATGTGTTTTGTGCAATAATATTAATGAAGGTTTATGGACCTTTCTTTTTTGATGAAAACACGGTTACTGGAGTAACATATCTTAGAATTCTGCAAAACTGGCTTGTTCCTCAAATGAATGAAGCTTCAGGAGATTACATTTTCCAGCAGGACGGAGCTCCATCCCATTGGCACCTGAATGTTCGACGTTTCCTGAATGAATCTCTACCTCAACAATGGATAGGTCGCATGGGGAATGTAGACCTGGCACTTCAGTTCTGGCCACCGAGGTCTCCTGATCTCACACCCTGCGACTTTTTCCTGTGGGGATCCGTGAAAGATACAGTTTACGTACCACCTCTTCCCACAAATTTGAATGACCTAAGGAACCATATCATAGCTGTGGTGAACTCAGTGATGCAAGATATTTGTCATCAAGTGTGGGATGAATTCAGCTACCATCTAGATGTTATCTGTGCAGCAGGAGGGGGGCACATTGACCGTCTATAAACTTCCATGTATGTATAATCACATGTAATTTACAGAATTCAAATGCAACTTATAATTCAGGAAATATAGCCAATTGAGATTGTGTCCATCTTTCTGAATCATCCTGTACCGTTAAATTACATATTGGATAATGGGCATTTTTATTGTGTCTTGTATTAATGCTATGAATCTCAGAGTTAGATTTAAATTATTCTCTTTTTTTTTTAACCATAAATAGTAAAAGAGAAAATATGTACTGTGATTGGAAGTGCAAAATTTTCAGTTTCTTAAACAACTCCGTGTAAGAGTCTCTATTTCTAGAGTTAGTAGCAATTATAATTACCCTTTCCTGTATCCTAAAAATATGAATACTATAAGGAGAATTGCCCCATAAAATTATACCATAGGTCATAACAGAATGAAAATATGAGAAATATTGTTGCTAGCAATAAAAAATGGTGAATTTGCAATAATGGCATAGTTTAATGGAGAATGAACGTGAAGTTATTAATAATCATTTAGCTTACCTAATATATGTAGAGGTACCTTGTGACTGTATGTAAGAATTGATAAAAATGAATGCATTAATTATGCTATTAATTGTTACTTCAGAAAGAATCCACACTTTTTGTTACCATAACTGTTACTCTGTAACAATCAGTTCACTTTATCTGTTCATAGACTCTGCATAGCATGCAGGGAGTGGTGAGGCAGTGCCCATCTCTGATGAAGCTGCAACAAGACTTAGAAGAAACTAACTTCCAGTGTGCCTCATCCTTGCCTATTATTGCCGCAGATCTCAATGCCAATGCTCCTCCTGTAGTAACACGCAATGGAACTCACAATGGCGAGAGTAATGGTCTAGAAACAACACATAAGTCAGGGAATGCCATTAATGGTAGGGCATAACTGAATGAAACACTGTTGAACTTTCCAATCAAAACAATAAAAAAATAATTTTAGAAGCTGATTGAATGATGTAACTGAGCATGTTTGAAGAATTTGCATCTAGCAGTTAACTATACAACAGAAACCAATCTTGTCATCAGATGGCATTGTAATGTATGATGGCTGCTGTACTGTTTTGAAATTAAATTGAACTGATGGATTTATGACTAGGGTTACTATAAAACAAGACATACATTTGTTATGACAGGATCTCTAGTATGATATTTTTGATGCTTATTATTAGAAGATATGTTACTGAACTGTATGATAGAACAATTGCCTCTAAATTGTGATGTAAAAATGGGAATCCAAAATGGTTAGAAATTGAAAGAGTAAGTTAAAATGTCTGTTGCACTGTTCATATTATCAGTGAGCAGTTTAAAAAGCATGAGTCCTATAGACATACAATAGATGCAAGTTACAGTGGAACCTCGCTAACGAGCGACGTTTTGCATAACGAGTGACAAGAGGGGAAGTCCTGGATTGTGCGCTTGCTACATCAGTCTGTGTTTAGCACTCGTTCCGCTAGCATCTTAGTGTCTGTCGCTTGTGATCACACATTTTTCCAAACTTGTGTTCAGACATTATTTGTAATTTTTTTTGTGTAAAGTTTAATAACCCTTGCAAAAATGTCCCCAAAGAAAAAGCCACAAAAAGACAGCCATAAGAGAATAAAAATAACTGTAGAAATGAAACGTAAAATCATTGAAAAGTGAGAACAAGGTGTGAGCGTGGCTGATCTAGCACGCATTGGTCTACATCAACGATTTGCACTATCCTCAAGAAGGAGGAGGAGGAGGTAACAGCAAAGCAACAATCTTCTGGCACAATAAGAGAAATGCTGAAAGCATGGGAAACTGTTGCATCGTACTTTGAGAAGCATCACCGTAATAAGGCAGTGGCTATGTGCGCTACAAATTTATTTAATGATAATGCTGTGTCGCATTTTCACCAAATTTTGAAGTGTTGGCAAAAACAAATGTCTATAGACAGCTTTCTAGTAAAACAGAATTAGATATGTATCATAAATAATAAACTAATTATTTCGATTTTTTTTCTGCAAATCGAATTCGCATTCCAGGTTGGTTCATTCTGCACAGAAGAAAAGATGAAGATGATTCACGCTCCTTAACAATGTATATATAATTTTCTTTGAATAAACGTTATACATAAAATTTTTTGAGTATTTTTTTTGGCATGGAACGCATTATCATATTTTACATTAATTTATATGGGAAAAATTGTTTCGCTTAACGAGTGTTTCGCATTATGAGTAAGATTATGGAACGAATTATGCTCATTAAGCGAGGTTCCACTATATACCGTACAGTTAAAAATAAATTATCTATAACATGACAATGAAGACAGGAGGTGACTGAGTAAGATTTTGTATGACTGAAACTGTAACAAACAATGCACTCATATTTTTTGTACCTCATTATTAAATAGTGTAATTCAGATGCTGGTCCATGAAAATATCAGAATAATAAACATCAACACAATACAGAGTTATTAGTTCTCAGTCCAGGATCTTACATTAACACATGTTAATATAGTTCACTGCTACTGATTTCACTGTGAGTTCCCTGGATGATAGTGTATATTTAAGTTAATCAAAATCAAAATTATGGATGAATGTAATGTATGTATCCATTAAAGTCATTCATCATGTAACCATGCCTTTTACTACTTTCACTGAATTTGCCTTTACAGTTGTGCAAAAGAAGATATAAAATATCTAAACATGTGAGGTAATAAACTCAGAAAATACAGCAGATTGCAATTAAGTATGTTCCAGCATCTGCGTGAAACATACATATCAACTCAAACTTAATTTTTTAATTCCATCAAACTTTAGTACAAGATTTTGTATCACAGATTAATGCACTTTAATCATGCAAACAATAACTGAAAATTAAGAATGTTACTTATCTACAGTTCTCAAATTAATATAATTTTTAGCCTTTACTGGCTGTGTGTTGCGCTGTTGTAACAGAACATTTGTGTGGTCCAACTGGTGCATTTTTCCAGTACTTATATCATTACTCCAGAGTTAAAATCTAGCCACTAGCTCCATGATAACAGGGGACTTAAAAATCCTATACTTCTGGATAGTAAATGTGAATATGTTTTATTAATAATGTATAAAGACAGCAATTCAAGAAACAACACTGACATGCTGTTAAGGAGACAGTACCTCTGTTAAAGTCACTGGGGTGCAGCCAGACCTCAGTGGCCTCCTTAACCTGAGCAGTCCCTGTAGCCTACCATTCTTGCAGGTACCGTGGTGTCCTTGGAGTTTATGGAATTCTCTGCCTTGATGCTGCGCTCAGCTACTACTGTGTTATCTGACTGGTGTAGTTGCATGTGCTCTATGTGTCCATTACACATTTTCTTGATCGTACAGCCCTATGAGAAACGTGAATATGGTAATGTGCACGCTGGACATACAGGCTGTGCCATCAAGATATCTAATGAATATAGGTGACACATATGACCATACTAATGACTTAAGTTGGTGGTGGTGCAGCATAGCAGCGTTGTGGAGCATCAGATGAATTTCAAGGATGTAAAATTATTGGTGAGAACAAGAGGCTACATGGACCATCCAGTTAAGGAGGCCGTAGAACTCTGGCTGCACCTGGGTAACTTTAGAAAAGGTATGGGATTACCTCTCAGTCATTCATGGTACCCAGCCATGACTACAATAAAGCACATGAAATAACTTAAGAAATGTCATGAGGAAGGACCAGTGACTGGCAACATGAATCCAGATGACTGAGTGACTGTTCCTCATGTGGTCCACACTGGGACATGGCAGTACAGGCTGGGATGAATGCCAGCTGTATGCATGAATGTATAAGTAGTATGCAAACACAGCATTCATCACAACAACCTCTGACAATGGAGATGAGTACTTCTGAAATATCAGACACCATGTCCACATTGACACAGCTGACCACCTGAGAAGACTTCACTGAACATTAGCATTACTTAGTACCTAAAGAATGCTGTATGTGAAGAAACTGTAACAAAAATATTGTCTTATCTAACATTACAAAATTTGTTTCAAATATTTTTTGACAAAAGTATTATTGAAAAAATGCAGTACATTGTTATTACATGCATGCAAATATTTATTTGTAAGTTTATCATGCCCTCATTTTTCCCATAATTTTCTTACCTTGTTGAATATGTTATTGTTTATGCATATTTATAAATCAAGCTTTCAACAGCACTCTTTCCATTGCATGTTTCTGCGAGTCTCTTTTATTTTGACTCTTACATGCTGCTGAGTGATGTAAGAGGTTAAATGGCAAGGTACAGACCAGGCCTTTTACCAATCCACCCCTCATGACACTAGTGTGTCAACAAAACTGTTTAAATTTTAATTGTGATAATAAATTAATGTTAGCAAGTATGAAGAGTGTGGTAGGAGAAATTGTGGAATAAGTTAAAGGAGAGAGAGAGAGAGAGAAATTAAAAAGTACATGTAATGAAAACAAATTTAGAGTTCAACCTGGCACAGAACTCTGTTCTTGTAAGATATGATGTTTTCAGTAACAACTATTGTGTAAGAAGGATGACAGGTTAATTTGTGGATAAAGCTGTTCATTCTCTTCAAGATTATCTTGTAATGGTGACTAACCTACCCTCAATAACCATTTCACAGTTCAGCTTTGATGTAGTATGACTAAAGATTATAGCATAAGTGTACAGATTGTATGGATACAAAGAACAAATGAATGAATGAACAAGTGAATATTTTAATCAGTCTATTACTGCCCCTGACAAGTCAGAATGTTTTTCATAAAGAGAGGAAGTTAAATTCAGAGAGGGCTTCATATCACCCAGTTCAAAATCTTTGGACTTCTCGCTCGCAATCTAAACACTCCAAAATTAAAATATACAAAACTATAATTTTGCCTGTACTTTTGTGTGGATGTGAAATTTGATGTCTCACATTAAGGAAAGGACATGGTCTGAGGGTGTTTAAGAACAATTTGCCAAGGAGAATATTTGATTTTAAGAAGGATGAAATAATAGGCCCTCTCGTTGGTGCCTCCACCTTATCGTGGTGAGGGGGTTTGAGTATGCCAAGGACCCTGAGAGCTATACCAGCGGTAGCGTAACTACTGGCAGGGCCTCCTTTGCTGGACAGGTCAAAGGGTAGGCATCAGACGAAGAGGGACACCAAAAACCAATGCCGGAAGCAGCGTCATCAGTAGCGACTTGAAGCACAGAGCAAATGATGCTCGAGATGGTTCAAGTTCGTATAGCAACAGGCGTGACCAGAGTGGTTTGAACGGCTGTTGTACTGCGATGTGGAAAGCAAATGGGAAAACTACCACATTATCACTTTTCCTGGATAGTCTCTTTCCAAACACAGACGATCGCATTAAGTGGAGAAACTGTTTTGGAAGAGACTGTCGACCTGTCGCCTGACAGATTACTGATGATGATGANAAAACTACCACATTATCACTTTTCCTGGATAGTCTCTTTCCAAACACAGACACACCATGTATGCGAACCAGAAGACGTAAGAAGATGCTGGATGACCTTGGGGACAGAAGAGGATATTCTCATTTGAAGGAGAAATCTCTAGATCGCATTAAGTGGAGAAACTGTTTTGGGAGAGACTGTGGACCTGTCGTCTGACAGATTACTGATGAATGAATGAAATAATAGGAGGCTGGAGAAAACTGCATAATGAGGAGCTTCATAATGTGTACTCCAGAGATTTTATTAGAATTATCAAATGAAGGATGATGAGATGGGAAGGGCATGTAGCATGTACTCATACAGGAAAGCAGAAGAGTACATAACAAGGTTTTGGTAGGAAAATCTGATGGAGAGAGAGAACTAGGAAGACCTAATTACAGGTGGGAGAATAATGTTAAAATGGCTATATAACCAAGTTGTGAGTGGCCGGCTCCTGTGAACACACGAATGAAACTTTTGATTAAATGAAATCCTGGGGAATTTATGAGTGGCTGAGCAACTGTTTGATTTTCATAAATTACTCAGCTCCATGACATTACTTACTATTTATACTATGGGATAACAGAGTTTGATTCCCTGTTCCTATACTGTGGCAACCCACTTAAATTGACACAATAACATTTTTATTATACTTTGTATTATTATGTTGGTATAGCAATCAGATTATGGGCTGGACAACCAGGGTTTGATTCCTGGCAGTGCCAAGAGAACTTTCTCTTCTGTATAGAGTCCAGACAAGCTTTGGGCCCATCTAGCCTCATAGTGAATGGGTACCAGGGGTTCTCTCTTGGAGGTTAGGTAAAATGGCAGGAGTGTGAAGCTGACTACACACCTCCATTTAGTGCCAAGGTTAAGAATGGTGGCACTATGCCTCCACTCCCCCATATGCCTTCATTACATAGTGCTTAATTAAATAATAATTATATAATCAAGTACAGGATAAATTTACCTATTTTTCTTTACTATGAGGGAGAGTCAGTAAATAGATCACAAATGGAAGCAAAACAGCTGTAATGGACATAACAGGTTTTCTGTGTGTATCACTAGGTAGCAGATGCACATGCGCAGGTTCCATGGCTGGTTTCAGTAGTCAAAATGGCGACCATAATTGAGGATATACTACCGAAGAGCAGAATTCTGTTTTGCAGTTCTTTTTAATCATATATATTTCTATTTTCTGCCAGTACCCTTTACTGTTGCATCTTGGTGTTCTCCTAATACCTATTACTGCATCAGTATTCCTTAGTTTGTAGTGTGGCACATGAAGAGAAGAGTCCTAAGTTGATCAGGAAGAAGAATCGTGATGCCTAGTTTCAAAGCCATGGTTATGAACCAAGCTTCCAGCATGTAAGTGACACACATTAGCATAGGAAAATGACAGAATGATAAAGGCTACAATGTAGCTAGTAGGAGGTAAAGAAGTGGGAAGCTGAGTGTTGAACTGTATGGGGCAGCAATGTTCTGACTAATATGGTTCTAAAGTGAAACATGCTTATGAGCAGATTAAAACAAATTAGGATTATAGACCATCTGCCAAAAGAACAATAAACTTTGTGGCATATGATAGTAGCATGAATAATTTTTTATGAAAGTTACATAAGATATGAAGGTTTTATGGTGAATAAATGCATTAAAATCTTGGGCTATCAACCACTTCACGTGACAAAGCCAGTCACCTGAGATGATTTTTGTGCATGCATGTTGAGAGATAACAATAAAATAATTGTTTAGTATTAATGCTTTTCAATGATTGAATGATTGATGTATTTTGTAGGTTCAAATGTTAGGCAAATTTACATAATATAGCAATCCAAAAATTTGGTGGTGAAATCACCGTGTCATAACTGAGTGATTGATACTTGTTCACACTGAAGATGTCCTTGGTTCAAATCTGAGACTAGAGACTGACTGAAAATTTTCTTTGGGAAGAGTTTTTTTTTTTTCCCCCAGTGGCTTCAGAAGGATCTATGGTTAGTATTGATGTGTAAGATGGGGAGACTGGGAGCACATGCATGCATTACCTCCAAATGCTTCATAACTTCTTTCTGTCCCTGGTTCTTGTAACAATCTATAACAAGAGAGTGTACATAAAATCATGGCTATTAGTCTATAGAGTGTCTGGGTTAGAGAGACATGTAGTAAAATTGAGTCTGATTATGGGATTGGAAATGGTGCAGCATTCGTGTATGGTAAAACAGCACGTACTATCACATGCAAGTTACTTGATGCAAGAAGGGAATAGTGCATTGACTTTTAATTGAATGAGTAGTGAAATAAAATAAACGGACATCAATATAGAAAGTGAAAAATTGTAAGCAACTGTTCCAAAACATGATATTACAATATCTTTAGAGAGACCATGACTGATTTTTTTCAACATACGTATTGAAATTATCGACCATTTTATGTTATGACCTGTCGAACAGCACATTTATTTTATTTTAATAGCTGATTGTTGAATAGAACTCACTGATGACCACGAAAATTGTAACTATGTGCCATTTATTAGCAAACTCTTGTAAACTGAGTTCTTGTTAGTAATCTGTGTTCCTTGGTATAAGGGATTTTATCTGTATTTAGTAAATTATGCTGATATGACTGGTTACTTAGTGATCACTGTCACATAGTGTCCTTGTCCTCATCAACAGAAGTACACTCACTGATACAATATGATTACTATATGCAGATTGTTACATTGTAATTTTAAACTGAAGCCAATGGTTTTTTAACTGTGGGTTATGACCCCAAGCGGTCAGCGAGTTTTTGGGAATTGTTTAAAGTATAACTATGTATCAAGAACAGTTTTGGAAAGTCAGTAAGATTTAATATGGATGCTTTTGGAACATGAAGCTACAGCTGACGAAGCATTTTGCGAATATTTCCGTGACCGTGCAGGGACATTTTATAGCTTACCGTAGGTGTGGAAAGGTTGAAAAACTGTTACAGTACAGCTTGACTTGTTAATGCAGTGTATATTACATTGAAGTCGGTCACGGTAGCCGAGCGGTCTAAGGCATGTACTGTTTTCGCTCGCTTGGAAACCGGGATCCTGGGTTCAAATCCCACTCAGGGCATGGATGTTTGTGTGCGTTTTTCTGTGTTTGTCTACGGGTAGAGGCCTTGCGACGAGCTGATCACTCGCCCAAGGAGTCCTACCGTATGTGTAAGATCTAGTAAACCGAAGTGAAACGGAGAGTTTCATGGAGGTAGGCCTAGGCCCAAATAGGGGCTGTAGCGCCACAGGAAAAATATTACCTTGAAACACCCTGTGGCTTGGTATGAGTAATTATTGGTAATGACGTCAGGACCATAAGGCAATGCAACTGCTTGAAGTGCTTGAAGGCCTTGAAGGTATGGCTTGTTTGGTACATTTTTGCCGTTTTAGCAGTGCTTGTAATCCTTGTAATGGTAGGTGGCAATTGTAGTTGTTTGTGTTGGAGGGAGCAGTTATAGTGGACGAACGTACGTTTAAGAAATTATATGCCATCTCATAAATACGATGTAAGTAGTGCGAAACGGCATACTATGCGATAATTGTGATAAATGGTATCATTTTAATAAGTGCAGCAATGTAAATGAAGACAAAATACCTGTTAATCAATGGCTTTGTGTTTCATGCTCACTACGAAATCCTCCGGAAAATGAGATTATGACTACGCAGCATGATGACTGCGAAGTTGTCCAGAGGAAATATCGTCATTGCGAGAAATGAGATCTATCTTACAGAGTGAAAGAGTGCAAGAAGCCTGTCTTCGGTACATAATGAAAATGAAAATGGGAGCAATATGGCGGACACTAGAACTAGTGAGTTGCTAGGGGCTTAGTTTTAACTGACCCAGTCAAAGATAACAATGAAATAGTATGGAGTTGCTGCTATCAGATTAAATTAAAGTACGAAGAAGTGTTATTAGAACTTAGTTCAGTTAAAGAAACTATAAAGTTACTGCAGGAAGAGAGAAACTGCAATGCAAATAAATCGTAAGTAATGTAGTTAGTTATTGGAGAGGGTGGGTTTCCCCATGCACTTAGACCTGTATTGGTCCATTGTGCTTCCCTCTATGATTTCTACCAGTCTCTATATCCTACCGGTACTGGTGCTTACCATCAGTCCCGCCCAGCCAGCGAGACCGGCTCTACTAGCTGAGAGGTATCTATAATGCTTCCCCCATCTACCAGAGGTATTAGAGACTGCTGTTGGGCGATAAACGTCCGTAATTTGGCTCAGTGACCTCCTTTGGAGATATGAGGTTCTTTTACGTGCCGTAAAGCTACGACACGGGACCCACGGCTTAAAGTCCCTCCCGGAGGACTTGTTCCCTGAAATTTTCCGCCCTTAAAAATTCGACGACCTCCGCCGGGTATTTGAACCCGCGTACTACGAGTCATGAGGTGGGAACGTTACCTGTAGACTACGGAGGCAATCAGGGTTTGAAATACGATCAGCTTAAAGGAGAGAGCTCTAGATCGCATTAAGTGGAGGAATTGTTTTAGAAGAGACTG
>NW_019739594.1:0-4037 GCF_002891405.2 Cryptotermes secundus
CACCCACATCAATCAATTAACATATACAATAATATGAAGTAAAAAGATCATATCTTGATTAACAAACATAATTTAAAAGTAACTACAATATAACTTGAATTAATATAACTTTTCACATCTCCTAAACTAACTATATTAAAATACGGTGTTAAAACACTCAAATTTATGTACATTTATAATTAAAATACTCATTTAATGCATAAAAAGAGTTAGCATGTAAAAATCTTTTTATGGAACGTTCAAAGGATTTCTGGTTATTGGATAATTTTTGAGCTCTTTAGGCAGATGATGATAGATTTTTATACCCGAATAATATGCACCCTTCTGAAATTTAGTAAGTGAAGTACTCGGTTGAAATAGGTTAACATTCTGTCTGGTACCAATATTATGTACCTTCATATTTCTTTTAAACAAATGTATGTTATTTATAGTATGTTGCAACAAGGAATATATGTATTGAGAACACAAAGAAAGAATTTTCATTTCCTTGAAAGAGTCTCTACATGAATCTCTTTTCTTTAATCCCATCATAATCCTTATAACGTTCTTTTGGACCATAAAAAAAATTTGTCATGTATGAAGAATTGCCCCAGAAGATAATTCCATATGTCATCACAGAATGTATATAAGCAAAATAAAGCAGTCTTAAGCTACTTAATGATATCATAGGCTTTTCTGTTCTCATAATAAAGGAAGACGAACTCAATTTAGTAACAAGGTAATCAATATGATTCTTCCAACACAGCCTATTATCAATATTTAGGCCTAAAAATTTGATACACTCTAAGTTAGTCGGTAAATTTTGATCAATATTATTATGCATATTATGATCCTCATAGTTCATTAAAGTGAACTGGAGAGTGTGGGTTTTATGAATATTTAATTTTAACAGATTGGTTCTAAACCACTATTACTATTTAAAATATTTTAACATTAGCGTTTTAACTTAAAAAACAGTTTCGGATGGAAAGTGAGAATTGATAGTGTACTCAACTATCCTAGCAAGTGTTGTGCTTTTACACGTCAACATATTGTAGTAGCGTCCACACAACAACATAACTGTGAACATCATAAACAACGACAGTGTTTTCATAATTGTAGTAAGTGCCTCTGATGATGGTTGTGTCAAACCGAAACATGTAAGGCAGAAGTGATAAAGAAGTGACCTACAAATTGTTACACTCAACGGACTTTCTATTAACTTTGTGATTGATGGTGTAACGGACCAAAAAATGAAACAATTCAAAACAATTTTTAAAATAATAAGAGAAAGGATAAAATCAAATCCTATAAATCTGATTCTGTGCTTGATCTAAATCAATCTAGTAATCCGGCTTGTAGTCATTTAATAGATAAGGTAATTACTTACATTTAGTCAAAATGATTTATGAAGCTTATTCTTGTTGTTCACATGCTCAGTGCATATTCAGTAGTACACAACTTCCACGGTTAAACGAAACTCTATTTTGCAAGGAAAAATTACTTTGTTATGTATTAACTTGCAATCACCTCTAGCTATGCCTTAAGGCCAGGTTTTAGATGCTTAGTATTATATGCAAAAATACCTGTAAAATAACTAGAACGATCTCCACATCCGCATGAGCATGTACTCTTAGACAGGATTTATGGAAGGTTAGTAAATGAAATGAGTCCCCTCATGGAGAAGTGAGTTTTATAGCTAAACATGGCTGCCACTGGTAGTGTTGAGTGCAAGTACACTGTAAGAAATATGGAAAATTTTAAGGAAAATGTTAATTCACAATGCTTGTGCTGTCTAAAATTAAAAGACGAATTGTAGAGGGTTTTTAGTGAATTGAAATCGGTGATGGAAATAGTGAAAATTTTAGAAGAAGATCAAGTACAATTATCCCTTAATGTAGACAATATTGATTATACACTTGTTAAACAGATAAATTCAGTGACAAATGCAAGTAGTGATGCATCTCATTCATCAAACTGGAAAATTGTTTCTCAGTATAAAAGACATTAAAAATTTGACACCGTTTCACATCAACAATATAAGATAAAAAAGGTAGTAAATTGTTGTGCAATTTTAGAGTACCTAAAAGAGGAAAACTTGGCACCTTGTTTTCGTAACATCATTCGAAAACCANGAAACCAAAGGTTAAGCAGAAAATGGCTCAATCTGCAACAAATAAAGTTTTAATAATTGGTGATAGCCATGCAAGAAGTGCTGCAAATTTGTTACGCAAGTACGCCGAATCTTTTGAGGTTATGGACAGTGTGATGCCTGGTGCAGGACTCCTGAACATAACTCAAGCCACTAACAAGGAAATTAGTGGATTGAATTGTAAGGATTGTGTCATCTGGGGTGGATCAAACGATATTAATAAAAATGAACCCTCCAAAGGTTTAAAAGCTCATCACTAATTTGCATTATAGCACCAACATACTAATATTATACTTGTTCCTGCTCTGCATAGACACAATCAGGAAAAGTCTTCTTGTATTAACAATGAAATTCAGACTCTTAACAGAAAATAAGGAAAACTGATTAATACTATGTCACATGTAAAATTGCTTGATCTCTCTTTGGATAAAGAAAATTTTACCTGTCATGGGATGCATTTGAATTCTAAAGGGAAAGAAAAACTGGCAAGAATTATTGGACAGTATATAAATGAACAGCTGAACAGACAGGATAATAGTATCATTACACTACCATGGACTAAGGACAATAAGTATCCCATTTCTTTGATGGAAAGTGAGATCCCTGCTGCTGTATGGTTGACAGAAGTAATGTTAAGTAATGTGAGAGTATCCGAAAGATCTAAAAAACCATCTGTAACGAGATGTAATGATGTTTTATGGTCAACCAATTAAATGATGCAAATGTTAGACATAAAAGAACTAGGACAAGAAGTGTCATAATTAATAATTTTAAAAATAATAATAGAGAAGATAAAATCAAATCCTATAAATCTGATTCTGTGCTTGATCTAAATCAGCAAAGTAATCCTGCTTGTAGTCATTTAATAGATAAGGTAATTAAAGGGGTTATTAAGGTAAATCTATTTTCATTACCTTTTCAGTGTAAATTAAATACTCAGCAAGTCTTGTATGATAAATCCACATGTTAGGAATAATCTAACAAAACAATACAATCTGGTTCATTTCCTGAGAGACTAAAATACTCAGTAATAAAGCCTCTCTTGAAAGAAGGGGATAAATTATTGATAACAAATTATAGACCTGCTTCTTTGTTAACATCCTTCTCCAAAATTGTGGAAAAAGTAATGTTTAATAGACTCATGAATCATCTTAAAATATGAGCCGTGCTTGTTTGGCAGTTAGTTTGCAGGTGCGAAGTAGTAGAGGCTTGAAAGTGTCTTCTTTGTCGGAAAATAAAGCCAATTTTCATAACGTTTTCAAGATTTGAGAAGCTTGAGAGGAAAAAAGGTGTATGGAGACAATACAGTGGATGTCAGCACAGTGAGGTGGTGGGTAGGGTGGGTAGTGCGTTTCAACAGTGGCAGAAGTGAAGTGCGTGACAAGCCACACCCTGGGAGTCCCTGCTCAGCTGCACTCCTCACAATGAACAGCGCCTCATCCATACCGATCAGCAGATAATGATGAGGGACTGTCAATTCTGAACGCTACAAGACCACGTTGAGTAAGCTGAAAGACTGCATTTCTCTGGTCAGGCCAGAGAGAAGCAGACAACCCTATGCTTGCAACACGATAACGCTAGACCCCATACCAGTTTGGCGACCACCGCGCCCCTTGCTTGCAAGATGGCGGACGTAAGAGTTCAGGATACCAAAGAATCCATACTTTTTACAAATCAAATAATCAAAAGAAGAGATGAAAGTTGTGAAAGATGTAAAGTGTTAAAAAACCAACTTCTCAGTGCCCAAAAGGAACTGAAGACAGTGAAATTAATTATAGATTTACTCCAAGAAGACGTCAAAAATCCGACTGAGGCCGATACTAACCTTATACAAAGTAATGAATATAGATCAAAGACACCTTTTCATGAAGGAAATTGGACTCAAAAACCAATAAGCTCGCATTCA
>NW_019739595.1:0-2232 GCF_002891405.2 Cryptotermes secundus
GAGACCATTCGGCTACTTGTGGCTTATTGTACCAATCCTAGATGAAGGTGAATGTAGAAAAATTGGTGGAACGAAGATTGGCAGGGGAAATCGAAGTACTTTGAAAAAAACTGCCCTAGCGCCACTTTGCGTCCACCACAAATCCCACGTGATGAGGCCTGGGAAATTAAACATGAGTTGCGTAGTTCAGAATAAGGGACAATTAATTCTGTGAGAAGAATGCGATTAGGTCGCGGGTGCCATGAAATGGTAATTTCTTCGGTCACTGAGAAGCTGTTTTTAGAGAGTCAGCACAATGAACTTGGTCCTGATGTATGCCATCAGTGTAGAATTTCGTACCTGTAGACAATAATGAATTTCGTGGCCGTAAACGTATAGGTAGGCGGTTATAACACGCGGTGGAGATTTCTCTGCGGTCAGGGATCATGCAACAGTGCGTATCAGTTCAAATTAAAATTTCCGTTGGTATACTCAAGCCTGTTAGCATATTTTTGCCGAGAGAAAATTCAGAGTTTCGGTCTAAGGCAAAACGTTTGCGCCAGGAAGAAAGGAGTGCCACGCATTGTACAGCCTATGTATAAATGAACCTCCCTCCCTCTTACTCACTCATGGAGCTGAGCCCTTCTGGAAGAGCGGCCAATTCTGCAGCTACTCAAAAATTTCCCAGAATTTTATGGAACTCAAAGGTTCATTTTCGTCTTCACAAGAGCCCTCCACTGGTACCTATCCTGAGCCAGATCTATCCAATTCATACCATCCCATCCTCTCTCTCTAAGATCCATTCTAATATTGTCCACCCAACTACGCCTTGGTCTTCCCTGTGGTCTTTTCCCCCTGGCTTTCCCACCAATATCTTATACGCATTCCTCGTCGCCCCCATTCGTGCTACATGACCTGCCGACCTCATCCTCCTTGACTTGATCATACTAATTATACTTGGAGTACAAGTTATAAAGCTCCTCATTATGCAGTTTTCTCCAGCAACAATATTTCATAGCGTTAGCAAAATTATGTATTCTTGTTCTAGTTTTGAAATTCGGTTTTGTTACGTCACATCAACTGCTTTGTGCTTACGCGTGTATGTGTAGCTGCGTGATATGAAGGTTGGGCTGACACTTCGTGGCTTTCCATGAGATTTTAGTTTCGAGTGTTCAGGTTATACTCCACAGATGGCGCTTAGTTTTTATTTCATTTTTTCTTCTTAACTCGCGCTTGGTCCCAAGTGCTTATATAGCTGCGTGATATCAAGGTTGGGCTGACACTTCGTGGCTTTCCATGAGGTTTTAGTCTCGACTGTTCAGGTTTAATTCCACAAATGGCACTAAGTTTTTATTACATTTTTTCCTGTTAACTCGCACTGATTTACCTTCGGCTTAAGTGCTTAAATAGATGCGTGATAGGAAGCATCGGCTGACATTCAGTGACTTCCTATGAGGTTATAGTCTCGAGTGTTCAGGTTTTTTTTCTTCACACATGGCGCTGACTTTTTATTTCGCGCTGTTTTAGGTTGGTCCCAAGTGATTAATCTTTAACGGTGGAAGTACCGCGATCGAGTCAGTGATGACTATGATCGTCGTGGCTGAAGTATTCTGTTTTGGGTAGCCCAGAAATTAAACTACGCTAATAGAGGCGCATGCCGGTCACGGTAACCGAGCAGTCTAAGGCATGTACTGCTTTCGCGCGCTTGGAAACAGGGACCGTGGGTTCGAATTTGTCTGCTTGATGTATATATAGTTCGAAATGAAACTACAGTATTCGATTTCAATATGAACGCACAGAAAACGGATCGCACTCTGTATTTCAACCACGATGCAACTGTCTGTTCACAACCCTAGAAAGGGCAATAATCTCTTGCAGCTATAACGGAAGGTATTGGCACTTAAGAAGGGAGCCCTCTAGCTCTTTTACTTGAATAGCCATTCTTTCATTCTTCTGTCCTTTAACCAAAAGTTTAGAATATCCGAAGAGCGTAAGCAAGGCTTGCAGAAGACAACATGATTTTATTGCTTACATCTGTTTTACGACTCCAGGTACTGCTAAAGTTGTCAAGCGTTTCAAACAGGAATGAATTTATAATGCAGAACAAGTCTGTGAAGAACTGGGAAACAATTTTTGCAGTACGCATCAAAATTAAAAGAAAAGAATTGAAAAATAGAGTATAACTCTTTGTATAAAAATTTTCAGATCTTCCGTTATAGTATGCGACACTATGTTCTTTGCTGATACAAACAA
>NW_019739595.1:3907-45634 GCF_002891405.2 Cryptotermes secundus
CAAAAAAAAAATCTTCCCTCACCCGGCCCCTCTCTCTATCTCTCCATCCTCCTTTACCCTACCTCCTAACTTCTTTCCATTCCATTTTTCACAAAAATCCTACTGGTTTTGAACCAGGGACCTTCTGAACACTAAGCTGATGTCTTACCCCTAAGCCACCAGCACAACTGAAATTTATTTCCTTTTATCTTCCTCTTATGCTACATCTTCGACTATAATTCCAGAAAAATCAATTAACTTACTTTCTAAATCACAAAACTATACTTGGTTTCGAACCTTCCAACTCTTGTTCACTACGCCGGTGTTTTACCAATAGGCCACCGGTGCCGCGGAAATTTTTGAGCTTTAATCCTCCTCTTATGTTACATGTCGCTATATAATTCCATAAAAATCTCATTACAAAAATACTTCTGTATTCGAACCACTAACCTTATCTTTACAACGCCGGTGCCTTACCTCTAAGACCACCAGAACGTGTATGACGTACATGTCTGCGATCGTCCTTATATTATACGACTTGGTTTATAGCTGCAGAAAAATCGTATTTATTTATTCACTTTTCAATTTCTATTGACAAAAGACACCGTGGTCTCGAACCCCGTACCTTCCCAATTCTACGCCAATGTCTTACCCACGTACCACCAGATCTATGCAAACTTGTTACCTGCACCTTCCTCATATAGTACGACTTGCTTCCTACATGCACAAATTTGTTACATTCTCTTTTTTTCACAAAAATAGTCATGTCTTCGAAACATAACTTCTAAACCATTCACCTTACCTTATACAACCGGCCACCCTTGATATTACTCAGCTATTTAAATGACCGCTGGTACTCTGCGTTTAAATATCCGTTCCTGTTAGGGTGCTTAACCAATTTTAAGCATTGTGTTTAACAGTCTTCAAGTGCATATAATCCCATCTACCACTTCTACACTACATGCTTCGGCAGTATGCTGCCATCTTCAGGTGTATCGACCCATCAACTTATATGTCCATCTACAAATAATATTAAATTTGTATACGTCCTTATATAATAATAAAGTTTATGTATTTAAAATATGTTTTAACAAATTTTAAATACATGAACTTTATTATTATAAGGACGTATACAAATTTAATATTATTTGTAGATGGACATATAAGTTGATGGGTCGATACACCTGAAGATGGCAGCATACTGCCGAAACATGTAGTGTAGAAGTGGTATATGAGATTGTATGCACTTGAAGACTGTCAATATATACACATTTTGAATATGAATCAGTGCAAGAGGACGCTAAAATGCTACACAATTATAGGATAGTTAAAAGTATATTTATACATACCTACCACTTCAAATGACTGGAAGATTTGTTTAATTATTATTGTCAAAAATAAGTGATATCAGTAAAGTACCTTTACCTGTACGAATATCCAAGTTTGGAAATGAATGCATAACCAAACAGTCTGGAGTGCTGCCACAAATCTGTTTAATTATCTTGAAAAAATGTAGGACTCATGGAAAAATTTAATTGAAAATAAAACTTTTTTCACTTCTCTATGCATTTTCTTAACATTTTTTCTCTGGCGAGTATTTAGTGAGCTACAATTGAGATGTGCACAGAAATACGTATCTTCAAGTAGAGTGTAATTTGTTTTTAAAATCTGCATCCCTTTATAGTCTTCTGACAAATTCATCACCTACATAATTTAAGGAACTCAGCTTCATTGATAATATGTATATTTGGTTTTAACATATTTTGTTAACATCACTTATTAAAACACAACCACAATTAATTTCAAACATTTTCTTTATCAATTTCTTGACAACAGTACATTCCATTTTACAAAATTACTGGACACCCCATCAGCAAGTACCAATAATCATCTCATTATATCTAATACAAGTAAGGATTGTTTAATTCTTCTATCAATTAATGGCACATATTTTTTGCCACAACAATGACAAAATATATTTATTATTTAGATAAGCAGAAGGAGCAGTGTTATTCTTGATATTCAGCTCTGAAAATATACCTACATATATGTAAAATATTGTCACATGCAAGAGATACTGTTGCAGTTTACACTTTTGGTATGGTGTTGCCCAACCTGCTGCTTCATTACGAACATAGCTTGACACTACAATGAATAATGTAAAACGTAACCGTGTAAGCTCTTTTCCTGAACAGGAGTCATTGTGTCAGAACCTGAATGATTGTACTGCTTAGAATACATCTTCATAGTAGATTCACTTTCTTCAATATACATTTATGATTTGCAGCTAAGGATGTCGAATTAAATGTGTCAAGACAGAAATACATGCCTTCTTTGTCCCCAAATGTATCAGCCATGAGAAGACTGAAAGACTACGTTTAAACAGAAAATAAATTTATTTATATGATGGGTTTATTTACAACAGGCAACATTCCAAAATTTGTAACAGAGAAAGAAACTGGTATGATTTGTCACTTCTGGATGAAGGAAATAATGCATCAAGTAGCCGCAATGTTTAACATGTATGTGTTTGGCAGATAATAGCGATTTTCACTGATTTTCAAAGGCATGTCTTCTGCTGACATTTGTCATCCCTGAGAGAAAAATCATGAGTGGCAAAAATGAATATCACTTGTTTTTTGTAAAAAATGTACATATTTTAGATGAGTGAATTATAACAAATTATCCTCCCTGAATACTGACATGTGTAGAAGCACATCATAACTATGCCAGAAACTGTATATAGTGGTCAGGCATTATTTTAAAATCTGAACACAGACCATGATGAAGAGAAGATTGGGCACTCCTGTCCTAAATTGTTTCCAATGACCTTCCTATATCTAACCAGCAAAATTTACCAAGCATTTTGTTTTGTACTGTTATTATGCATAGTTCTAGTGTTAGTGTTAGGACACTCGAGAGCTACATTCACGCTGCTAACAGTACTGTTTGGACATAAATCATTAGATATTTCTACCTCAGAACTAGTGAAATAATTTATGCAATTACACCTAAACTGAGGCAATGAACAATACACAATTTGAGTGGAGATTCCTTAGTTCTGAAAAAATCCTATTCTCTTTTAGGTATGTAATAATGGCAGTTCAGTCCGAAGCCTCATTTTTCATTTTGCAGTTCTCCCTTTCTCTTAACATCAGTGGTTGGCAAATATCTGGAAGCAAGCTAGGAAACAAGCATGGTATTCTAGCTACTGATAAGAGATGTACTCCCCTTTGTCAAACACTGTCTATATTAGTGTTATGAAAAAGATCAGTAACAAGCTTTAATTTAGAGATTTTCCAAGCCATTTAATTTCACTGTAGCCGATGAGGACAGACCAATGTCTGTAACTGATATGAAATTATGTTTGACACTCGGGTTTCCTTCGTGATCTAGTCAATACATTGAGTTATTCATCTCATATATTCTGTAGTTTACTTTAAATGCATGCATTGTAAATTTGATATTTTTTTTATGAAGTTATCTTTATAATATACCTGAAATTTATCTGACAGACAATAACTTAGTAATTATATTAGTGTTAAGTACATGAAAGCATTGTTTTAATCTGTACAATTTTTAAGAATTTAATTTGCCTGTAACTTCTTTTGTACCAATATTCATTTAAGAATTATTTCATTATTGTAGAGGAGTGTCAAATATGTATATAGCTGGCATGAGGTAATTTTGACAGAATATTGTGCTCAACTCTCTTTATCACTTATGTTCTATGAACAGCTGTGTATTGATGTACACATCTATATACTTTTTATATAAGTCACATAAAGACATACATAATCTTCATTTCAGTTCACTTACATACTGTCTTGGAGAATTTTTTTTTGCACTGTTATCTTCAAATAGAACGTGTATGTACACATGAAACTGTCATTTATGGAAAGTATACCTTGTTTATACTTGTAGGTGAAACTAGCAGTTTGATTTTTGTTCCTTTTTTTATTACACCATAAAACATAGAGTGGAAACCTACAGTACTTTTTGCTGCCCAATACATTGCAAACTTGAGGGATCATATAGACTGTAACATAGAATTAAGAAAATGATTTTCTTAAAAACAACTAAATCATGACAGCCGACAGTACCCAGTGACATATGGACTGGTTGACAAGTCCATTAACGTGGCGCTGGTGCAAGTTTTCTCTGAGGACTTCGGTTTCCCCTGCCAATCTTCATTCCACCAATTGCTCCACAATCACCCTCACCCTTCACATGGGGCTGGTAAAATAGGCCAGAAGTGGCGGCAGTAAAAGGGAGTTAGTCCCACCCCACTAGCAATAAAAAATAGTCTTAACAATGGTAAAGTTTAGAGCATGGATCAGCCAGAATTTATTAAAGTGCTTGTATGAAATATATTGAATTGAACTGACGTATTTATGAGCCAATATTACAAATGATTTATTAGTGGATGTATTGAAAACAATCTATGTGTAAGAAGTACTTATCAGTGCAATCACATTAGCCTCTAATTGTTTACATATACAAAATTTTTGTCATAATTAAATGGTTTGGATCTTAATTAATTACTTGCATTACTTCTGAGAATGCTGAAAAACATCAACAATAAAGCTTGATTTGAAGTTCTCACAATACTGACTACAAGAGTGCAGTTCTTTCATTTGTAATGTTGTGTGCTTCAGAGAGAGCTGATGTTTCACAGAAATATATTGCTTGCATCTTCATTGAAGAGTAAGCCAATCAAGAAATCAGCATAAGCACTTGGAAAGCTGAGCTGAAGTCTTCAACCAGAAGATGGAGGCGATTATGTCCTCTGAAACACTGGGCATTCTCTGAACTCTATAGTTTTATAGCCCAGAAGACTATACTCTCTTTTAATAATAATAATAACAGTAAAAAATCACGAACTACAGCATCTTCACTCTGCTTCCCACATATTTGTACAATGTAACCTACATTCTGTTTGACCCTGAACACATGAGTCACATTCAAAGCTAATGATAAAATGCTGGTTAGATGTAAAATAGCAAGGAAATATGATTGCCCTCATTGCTCAAATAAGTATACTTAGTCTTAGATATATAAGTGATGGATTAGATATATTACAAGTACAGGTAAAACACATAGATTTTTACAAGTTTCTGTTCCTGTAGTGCCAGCAATGTTACGGTTGTCTCTAAGTAAGGGGACTGAAGTCAGCTGTATGCTGAAAGGTATGAACTGCACTTCTGTTAAGTTTCTCTTCACTGACCCTCCTTTTCCTGACAATATGACTGTTTGCTGAGGTAGTACATGACAGGACTGTATTCTTGTATGATACTCAATTTGCAACATCCACTACTGTTACTGCACAGATTATGGTGAACATACAGTAATGATTCTAGTCAAGCTGGTAGATTGCTAATGATCTAGTCTTGAATTTGGAAAGTACCAGCTTCAAATTTCAAACTAGTTACTGTAAGGTGAAAGTTCTATGTAATATTTTTCAGTCTCCCCAGGACAGCGCTTTTAGATAGATACAATCAATTTACCCATATTATTCATTTTCACTATTCCTGCTTATTTTCCAATACAAAATCTATGTGGTCATAATAGCAGATCACATTAATTTTAGAAGTATGCAATGTTACTTTTAAAGATTATGAATTAAGAGCTTGAAATAAATTTAAAGGCAGCTAGAAATGTAATTACACAGGTAATCAATCAATAATAAAGTTCTTCTTTTCAGTTATTCATCTTCTTATTTTATTCAAGCTCCATACTCATAAAAGAACCTGGAAGCTGGCAAGACACTGCTGCCAGTTCCTGTTTCTGTGCATCCAGACATCTTCAGAGATTACTAACTGAAAATAGTCCACCATTCTTAGAAGCAGGAAGTCACAGATGCCAGTTCTGGACTGTATGCTCCATGGGCAAGTAAATCTACTAGAGAGTTTTGCAGCAGAATTACTGTGGTGTGCAGCCAAATGGAATGTTCTGCACCACTTTTTCTGAAACTTTCCAGTTGTGCACAACAGGTAAATGTCTGTGTAAAATTCAGAAATAACAATACATGCAGTTTTAAGTGTAGCCACATGTATATTTGTTGAGCAAAATCATTGCATCCCAACATTTCTTAGCCTTATCACAAGTGACATCAAGTCAGTCAACTGCCTGACATTTTTGTTCTGAGATCAGATTAGTACAAGTGACAGCTAACATTCTCAAACTGCAGAAGCATTTGATGACATCATTCAGTTCCTCTCTGTTTTATGCTTTTGTCAGATTTTGTGGTAACTCCAAACCCTCCTCACATGGAGTTGCTTCTGTTGACAGTTGAATCATCTGGCAAACTAATGTCTGATTCTGCTGGTCTCTGGATGTTAAACATGAATCATGACGTCTTCATCAGTCTCTTCTGTGGTTGGTTCCTGCTCTTTTCAGGGACGAGAAATACTCTCCCTATTTGAATTCCAGAAAATTATTGAAAAATGTGTGCACATAATTGAGCAATGTTCTGAGAAACCTTTCTCAAGAGTTTCAGTTTATAGCACTTCGTTCAACCCAGCCACTATCGAAACCATGCAGATTCAATGATTGAATGTTCTGCTGTCCTCCATAAAACCTGCCAATGGGCTGCAGCTCAGTGTAACATGTTTTTGTTTTCACCACATCTAACAAAGTGAATGGTAAGTTTTTAACTGGCACTGCTCTAATGGCAAGGAATTTTAAGCTAGGTTTAGACAATGAGATCCATTATCTCTATCAACTTGGCTATGTATCTCAAAGCTCTTCTACAATCTTGACCAAATTCCTGTCATATTAAACTAACAAGGCAAGGGCTTGACTGCTAAAATGTCTCCTTGCTTTGTTCATCCATATTTATTTCTTACATAATCTAAATGAATGTGAATACCTGCATTAATCCAAATCATTCTTTGTGTTGTAAAGAATTCTTACACAATTTTTTTCAAATTAGATTCGTCCTCTTGTGATAAGTCATTTTCTCTCAAAAAGTTCAGAAGTTCAGTACATAATATATTCTCTAATACTCTTGCCTCTAGGCCAAACAACATAATATTGATGTCTCTGTGAAGAAATACATAACCTCTGGAGACTTATTACCTGGACAGTTCCAGTATTTAGAGTGAGGTCAATACTTTGTCTTTGTTATTTTCACAGCCAGCTCTTAGATGTCACCTTCCTTTCAGGTTATCTTCACAAATCAGTAATTCATGTCTTAATTTGAACCAGAAGAAGTGACCGTTCTTTGAACGGAATATGGTTGCTTTCTTTGTCCACACCATAGTATGAAGAAGCAGAAAATTTAAAGAAATACCATTCAACTTAAGAAATTATACAAATTTAATTGAAAAGAAAATATTGGAAATGATTTAAATGAAATCCAAAAACTCTAATGCAGTCCTTACACACCGCTTTAACTGTCTTGGATACTGAGTAAATTTTATAATATCTCTGGGTGTTTTCCTTGGTCCACAGCAGGAAACAGAAAACAGAAAATAACATATTTATATACATTGGATATAAAAGGTAAGGTAAAGTTATGGCTGTAACAGGCTGTGGAGGCTCATAGGTTTGTGAGACATTGAAGCTCCCACGTTTTCTAGATAACTGGCTCACAGATGGTGGTGAGGTTGTCAGCCTTACGCACCAGCCACCCCATTAGCCTCAGGAAGATACCTTGTATATATTTCTGTTAGAGGCTGAGTCGACCTCAGGGCCATAGTGCAGCTGGAAGGATTAGGTCAATTGAAAAATTGGATGACCTCATCCCGAATCGAAATCACAACTTTCCAGCTTGTAGCATAGTGCCTGAACCAAGTATGCTACTGTGTGCCCTTGTACAGCAGATAGTTTGCTATTTGTAATTGCTTTTATGAGGAAAAGTGAATAAAGCCAAAGAGACCACTTGAAGAAGAAAGATATGATTTTTCATACATGTTTATAGCATCTGAATCTGCTGACTGTACTGCAGTGCATATAAAAGCACTCAGAAGCTCCAGTGCCAGAGGATAAGGTATTGTAATCATTAGCACTAATTTCATGTCGAAGAAATACTTTACTTTCAGCACTGAATTTTGTGATCATTCTATTTAACCAGAGAGTGTACTGATATGCCTGTGACAGATGCTGCCAGGCAAATGCAGAAACAAACTAAAAATAGGCACAATTACAAGTACTGTTTGTAAGAAAAATTGATCTTTCATGATTCAAGTTTGGAAAACAGAATTTTTATTTTTGAAGAAATCAATAGAATAAATCATAGCCTCTGCCAAAAATATCCAGATATTCACTAATTTTCACTAAGAAGTTTGAGGCCAGTGAGAAAGTCTATCAACAAAGACACTGCACTTTGTCAGAAAGTAAATATCAATCATGAATCAGGGATGGTTTGAGGCAAGTAACAACTGTTCAAGAGCAGGCCTTTCCAGTTATTCAGTAAACAGCACAGACATTAGCATTCTAACTGCTGGTCATGATAGCTGAGCAGTCTAAGGCATGTACTATCTTTGCTTGCTCGGAAGCCGGGATTGTGCGTTCGAATCCCACTCAAGGTATGGATGTTTGGTGTGTGGATGCGTTTATTCTGTGTTTGTGTTGTCCTGTGTTGGGTAGAGGCCTTGTGTCCAAGGAGTCCTACCATCTATGAAACTACCATCTATGATCTATGATCATGAAACTGAGAAATTAGCCCTATGCTCCAAAGTTGGATCAAGAGGGGAGAGAGAAAAGTATTCTAACTACAATTAATATGTAAGATTTGAGGCTTTCACGGCGGTGACTATGAAGAAAGCAGTCTTCTGGGATTTGGCACCGTGTATATGTGGTGTTAACCGACGTTCCTCCGAAACGTCGGTTAACACCACATATACACGGTGCCAAATCCCAGAAGACTGCTTTTTACAATTAATATGGTTGGCCTTAAGAATGAACTTCTAGAAAGTGTCAATGCAAATTTTAAAAATTCATGCTGCAATCACATTTCCTTCTTTACTACAAGGTCATTGTATTTTGACTAAGTTTTCATCTATGTTCTTCCATACAAAAATACTAAATGACTTCCTACACAAAACTGGAAGCACACTGTGTTTATAAAGCATATCAAACATTCCAACCATCTCTTTTATTTTCACTTATAGATCAAAAAATATTTTTTGTGACTGAGTTAACTAGTGCTTTGAGACATGATAAACGTTTTATCTACAGTTAATTTCCTTTTTTTCAAGAACTGCCAAATATTATTGTCACAGTAACACAAATAACGCTGTCAGACAACAGCACAGCAGTACCTTAACATTCTCTACACATAGAGCACCAGAACATAGATCTGCACAAAAAGGCATTTGTAAACAGCATTGTAATAATTATATAAATATTCCTTATTGGGATCAATGTAACAAATTTTGCAGTCATGTGAAAAAGTAATTGGCTTCCATTTTATTATTGTCAATATTATTTGTAAATTTCTTCTGAATTTCCATGACATTAACTACACTTACCTAAGGTGGCAATTATTCCTCCCACTTACATTAAATTTTGAGCCTACTAGTAGAAATGACATGTTTATCAATTTGAATGTTAGTATATTTCACTGTTTGTAGATATTGCTTTTGTTTCTCCATTCAGACATGCATCTGCAATTTCATGGAGCATTCTCAAAATGATAAACCATTACAATAGGGATACAATTTAAAGTAAACAGGTTTACAATAATTAGGAGACTCAGAACTTAAGAGAACTGAAATGAAATTGAAGTTCTAATAGATAGTTCACTTCTGTATTATTCATCTGATTGCTTTCTGTGTTCCATTATTATTTCTTTGGGTTGCAAAGAACATAATTTCTTCCACAAACCTTATTAGAGAACTATGTCCATTTCTCTCTTTTAGTCATTTTGGGCCTGAACATATTTCAGACTCATCCAATGCATTACATCAATGTGGATTCCTTTTAACGGCTGCTACAATGCCCTGCAGGTGAAGCATCCCATGCCATTGTTCTTACCTAAACACTCAGTTTTAAAGTGTCCACATACACTTTCATTTTTATTATATTTCAAGCTGCACTAAGCAGCTGAACCCCTATGTTTTAAACCCTTTTGACATAAAACAGGCCACCTGACTTCTGGGCAGGCCTGATACATGATGTACTACTTTGCTCATGTGAAATTTGCCCGAGGGGGAAAGATTACTTTGAAGTGACAGCTCATAGTTCAGGAATAAGTTTCTGTCTTTATTATACTGGAGCTTCCAGCTTTCACAAAAAAAAAAACGGTCTAGCATCCCACTGTAGGGAGGCTTGTTGTGTACTATTGACTGTGAAAACAAATAAGCATAAAAATGTGTCATGTTCCAGAAATAAACAAAAGAGCCCAAATAGATAAAAATCTGAAAGTAAATACAATGGATACAGTCATGATTCTAAATATTAAATGTGTCTCTAAGAGATTGAAACCGATAAGGAACTGTTAAGACAAAAGAGCGGTCTTAAAATCACAGCATACAATATACACTTAACTCTTAAAAACAAGAGGAGTTAACAATTTCTTTACTAAAATTACTTCAGGTTATGCATAAGAGAAACTACATGTTATGCTATAAGTGTAACATCAGATTGGGACCAACAGACAGGTCAAAGGTGGAATGACACTCTGATTATATAAACTGAATCCAACAAAATATGCAGAAAAGCCTATGTTTAGTCCATCTACATCTCTCTCCATTGCGGAGGCTGATAGTTCAACACAGCATCTACTTTCAGAATTACTCGGTTTTTGGGCTTTGTCCATAATCTGGTATTTAGAAAAACTCCTTTTCTATTTCACTCTCAAGTCATACTCAAGTATGCTTTATCACAATTTTTATTGAACATTTTTTTCCTGTTATCACCCACTGACAAAGCCTGGTTTCAGGTATATATGGCTGTAGTCATAGTGACTGAGGTTAGGTCTTTCTAAGAGGGCGAACAGATTAGGTGCCTCCCACCTCACCTGAGGACTCAAAGAGATGCAGTTTTTAAAACGTTGTGTTCCCTATTGTTTTTCAGAATATCAGTAATTCCAAGTGCTATATGCCATTGTCAGAACCGTTTAGGATCTATTAACATCTACTTTGTTTCTTGAGGATGCTTTTCTACATGTACCGGTTCATTTAGTTTGGTGTGCAGGGGATAATGTCTCCTCATTTGCCCTGTCCTGCTTTTAGTATACTCTGGGCTTTGACCCAATTTTTTATTAACAGGAAGTGATAGTCCACAATCTGCTACACTACTTTGTCCAGCAGACCCATCTTTCCCCCTCAAGATGCAGAAACAGCCATCTTCCAAAATGCCATACACTTTACATATTTTTATTTTGACAACTTTCAATGACCAGCAAGATCCCCTATAGTAACATGTTCTGTGTCCTATGATGCACATTTTTCAAAACAATTTCTTGTGTACGTGCTGAAGAATACTTTAATTTATTAAAGAATATAAGCTCAAAGATTAAGCTCTTGAATGACTGCAAAATTTGTACATTCTCCATAACATCCCAGTTTACTATTACATGTAAGCATTGTTAAATTGACTAGCATTTGGTGGGTGAATGATAGTGTCAACATTATTCATTACTCATACCAATGATGACTTTGAAAAGAAGTTCAGTTTCTTTAATGAACAGATGAGCTAAAGCAGTGCTCAGCATTAACACTGACATTCTGACTGGAAGCTAGAAGCACCCATGGCTTACAACACAATGACTCAAACCTACAGACTATTTAGGAGGCCTGTACAAATTTATCTGATTGCCAACTGCAAACTGAGTTGCATAGTTCTGTGAAACAGGTAATGTAGCCACGCCATTTTATAATTGTTCCATTACCTCTGCAAATAATCAACTAGTATTTAATTTTTAAGCATCTATGTTCCAGATGTACCACTAAAAGTCTAAGTTACATCTGTATAATTCTAGTAGATTCCTATTTGAGTTTAAGTTTTATCACTTCGTGATTTATTGTTGGAAGGAATATTTAAAAATCTTGCATGAGAAATACAGTTTCTTTATTGAGTTTCTCACAGCAGTGATCCCTGCTGGGATGTAATTCTGTAGAGTCCCACAGATTGAGTACACAGCATTACATCCCAAAGCACAGTACTTTCTAATCCAAATTTTGTAAAACTATCTGTGAGATCTGAGGTTTTCACTTCAGTGAAAATTTATATTGTGGCATTCTGTATTATGACACTGTGCACTATGGTTTGCAGTACCAATGTTTAGGAGAGACCTGCTGTTTGCATTCTAATGGTAGGACTACACTGAGGCATCAGCTTTCTCCAAAGTGTTGGTTACTACTGACTGAAAAATACGGTGTCATAACTGAGAACACCACAGTCCAGTCAGAGAACTGTGTATTTACAAGATCTTCTTGCATCCCTTCCAACAAGACAAGATGGAGCTGAGATATCAGCCAGCAACATCACATCACACATATATACAGTTAGGCCTCTAGCTATGTAAAGACGCACAACAACATACTGCACATGTGGCACCAACCTGCCACAATAAAACTAATTTTTTGTACATTAATGAGAGCATGTTTGTAGGTCTATTAATTCTAAAACATCAAAACACAACAAACTTCATTGTATAACAATGGCAGGTGCATGAAAATTAGAGCATTCTGGCAAATTTGCTAAATAGCACAGAAATATATTGACATTTGCACTGAGTACAGACTCCTATTTACTGAAGGACTTGTGGGTAGGTGTAGATTTTGTTTTAGAATTTTCACTGATAAGACATACAATAACTGCTATTGTGTTCTTTGCCTTATGTAAGTCTTGTTGTGTTATGTAGTAGCTTAAAATGTTAGGTTTATATCAGAATTTAAAATAAGATTGGAGGTGGGGGGGAGACCAGAAAAAACAACTGAGGTACAAAAATTAAAGTTATATAAAAGTGAAAATTTTGACCAAAAGTATACCGAGCTGCAATTAGTGAACATCCATAATGTGCACCCAGTTCTTACGTGAAACTTTCATTCTAGTAAGCAAAGCAAATTGAATTCTTCTCCAGCTCCAAGTGTATGAAACTCTTTTCATTTTAGTAGAAGTATGTACACATGTAATGAAAATGCTTAATATTGAGGGAGGCCAAGAGAAATGTTTTATATGTTCTTGTGGCAGAATCTGCTTGGGTTCCTTCAAGCACATATGTAATTTAAATAAGGCACCCTTCGAATTAAAGTACAATCTTAAATAACATTTTTCTTCCCAAAACAAACAGTATTATCATAACATATTTCCATATATTTTGTCTTCACTTGAAACATTTTAATTGTGATTTCTTTAAATATGGGGCTACGTATCAAGGACTGAAGACAGAAAAGTAAGTGGAAAATAAATGTACCAAACCAAACTGAACCAACACTCAAATTCAGAGACACCAATGAAGAAGAAAACCAAAACCTTCATGCTGTACAATACCTGCCCACTTCTAGTGTCACCTATAGAAAAAGAATTGTACCCACAAATAAAAATCATGTAGACATTCATGAAGAGTGTGACACATCATGTGACCTTCCCTATAAATTACCAACTTTGTTGGTGATAATGAGAATCCATACAGGAGAAACTTGTTAAACATGCCATATGGGCCAATTTATTGTGTTTCCTATGCCTGCTGCTACTTCAATTTTCAAAATCCTGCCTTTGTTCCAGCCTACCCTATGACCTTCACAGGCATGTCTGGCTATTTTTGATTTTTATAGAAGACCCTCTCTAAGAGTCTATGTTTGCAAAGCCACATGGCTAGCAGACTGCCTATTTCACCAATGTAATTCCTGCAACATTGACAAAGAATGCTGCAGATGCAATGTGCTATCTGATGCAGACTTCTTTCTGGCCTGATTCTCATGAGTAAATACCTACGAGTGTGTTCCATTTTGAAGATAGTCCCAGTGTTGCAACAAATTTCTATAGGCTTGAACTTTTTATAAATGCCCCTCACATTGAATATTAGAAAATGAACAAATTTGAAAAACTCAGTAATCCCAAACTTAATCAGTGATTTCTTTAGGTAACTTGACACCACAGACCCTTTGCAAACAAAAGGCCATACCACCTGACATGGCATTCACCCTACTTTTTCAGGGTGTGGATGAATTGGAGCACTGATTATGTCAGTACCATCAGGACATTTCTGGGGGGGAAACAGAAAATGTGCTTAAAATCTTACATTTAAATCATTTAAGATTATTTTTACTAATTGTCCTAAAGTGTGTTGTGTACTGTACACAACACACAGCACATAGGAAACATCTAACCATAAGCCATACAACCTCAAGCTGACATCTCCCAACTTCGGGATGAATTAACAAGGAGGAGCTTAGCATTTTACATCAAATGTTTTAAATATTTTAAATATTTTAACATTAGCGTTTTAACTTAAAAACAGTTTCGGATGGAAAGTGAGAATTGATAGTGTACTCAACTATCCTAGCAAGTGTTGTGCTTTTACACGTCAACATATTGTAGCAGCGTCCACACAACAAACATAACTGTGAACATCATAAACAACGACAGTGTTTTCATAATTGTAGTAAGTGCCTCTGATGATGGTTGTGTCAAACCGAAACATGTAAGGCAGAAGTGATAAAGAAGTGACCTACAAATTGTTACACTCGACGGACTTTCTATTAACTTTGTGATTGATAGTGTAACGGACCAAAAATGAAACAATTCAAAATATATTTTAGGTTTTCGTGGCTGTGAATATTAAGATTGAGATACTTTGGGATGTGATGCCACGCAGCCTGGTATATGGTTGGCAAAATTTCAGAGAAACCAACTATCTTCATGTTCAGGGTACATAATTCTGCCCTGAAGATGGAGATACCAGGTTCCTCAAAAATATTTATTACCATCTACCAGACTACCATACAGCATTGCATCTGACTGTAGCTTACAGTGCAACATTCTGATCTATGTGGGTGCCTGCACTCTTCCTCCCTTCACTACTATGGTAGGCTGCACACCAGCATGCATCAAGACATGTAACAGTCAAGACACGATGTCTGTGACATGACACAAAGAAAGAAGCACAGTTGAAGTGAATGAGATTATGAAAATCGCCGCACACCGGTCTGAGTCACGATGCTTGTCTTGATGCAGTTGGTGTGCAGCCACCCTAACACATCTCAGATGAGACAGTTGCACCTGACTTTAGTTACACACCATGAAAATTAAAGAATGAAGTAAATAGGTGTTCACAGTATACATAAAACCAATATTACACATCATTAAAAATGTGTGTATTAAGAGAGCAAATTTGCCACATGTTCCTCTTGTCATTTTCTGTGGATTGAGGAGGAACATAATCACAAGCATCAAAAAGAGAAGCAGCTATACATCCTTCACAACAACATTTACATAAGCTCTTGGGCTTATTATGAGCCTAATGTGTATATCTGAGTATAACAACAAAATACATGATTATCTTCTACAGAATCACACAATGCAAGAGAATTCCCTTTCTTCTATGACTTATTTGCTACATTTCCCTTCATATAGAGTACTTGTGCGTTCAACGGGTAGTAGCATGTCAGAAAACAGCAACAGGTTATGCTTTTGTATATACAGTTATTCATCCTTTTAACTTTCATTACTTAATTCAGACATCCATATAAAAATGATGCTCACACATTACACAATGTTTTATATATTTCATATAATAGATACTGTTTCTGTGTCACAAACTGGGTAAACATCAACTTATTTTAACTTATTTTAATAAAAAAAACTGCATCTGAAATATCTAACTCTGAGAGAACAGATGATCTGATAATATTGATTTCTCACACTATGTGTACCCAATGCATTCTCCATAACAGCTGTATTTACAGGCCTGTGATACATTATTAATTATGTGAATATTTCTTTGGTTTAAAAATGTATTACAGTGAAAATTACAATATAAATAAACACATCCAAATTAAGAGTATATATTTGCATCTGTAAAGAGAAAAGTGTTCTTGCTCAGCATATTGTCTGAAATTGTTCCTGTACTCATTGTCAAGATTTCCGTGCGCCAGAAACCTAACATAAAGATACATCCATATTAACAAATGTCACAAGCACAATAACTACAAAGCTTGACAATTCATATTATGCTGTGGAGAAAATAAATATTTAAGAAATTATGTATAATGAAAATGTAATAAAATACTATTTTCATATACTTATTGTCTTTACAATTTAACCTGGAATCATCGCCTATGTTACATTATGTAAAATATATTACTCTTATAACGTTGGATCTATCAGCCTAACACTGAAAGCAAGAAGTGATTGCTGTAATACCATATAAATTAAAATATCTACATGTGAAACATTATAAATATCTCTGCTTCCATATTGCAGCAAAATATTATAGTTCAATAATTTTATAAAATATTATAGAGTACATTTTTATAAATTTCATACCTGATGAATGAAACTGTTAAGTAACTAAGTACACTCAAAGTATATTTCTCACACCAGAAGGCAACGGTTTAACTGTGATAATGTTCCAGAACAATGTAGCTCATGAAGAAATTCAACACTGTTGACATGAGAAATTTTAATTCCAAGATGATGATTTGCAGAATGCTGTACCGTTACTCAAATACTGATTAAGAATATAGGGCAAGACATTTATCTATAAGAAGGTAATTTACCATCCACAGCCATGAATGTACATTCTATTTGACTAATTGAGCAAATGGCTTACTTATGATTGAATACTTGAGAGTAAGAGAGATGAATGGGTTTCCTGTGGTCTCTCTCATGCCAGGAAAGAGTCTTATCTAATTAAAGCATCATTCTTTTCTCAAAAACTACCAGCTAGAAGAGTACAAATAGTTAGGAACTTACAAGTTTATACTGCCAAAATACTGACAGCAACGCTAAATGGTTATTCACCATTCTGGTACATCAACTTGAGATAATTCAATTTCTGTGTTGAAAGTCTTCATACAGGATGAATAAGTATTTCTCAAGTGTACTTAAAACTTGCAAGTTATCATAATCAGTACTAAACTGGATATATAACATTTATGTCCTTCTTTATTGTCAGAATGCAGTAAAAATGATCGTATGTTCACTGATATGGATATATTGTCATAGCACCATTATGGTCTCATCTCTCCAACTTTTGAACTGCTTAATTGTAAACATCTGTATCTTTGCACAAGTCTGGACTTTTAAAAGTCCTTCTGGGTTAAAGAACAAAAGATATTTGTAGATATAAATTGTTTGCATCCATCATCAAACAATGCAAAAATGCTATGCAGACAAAGCACAAAGCCACTCCCTCTCTTCAAGAGTATTAGAATTTACCTTTTGTAATCACTGAATATTTTTACAACATCCTGAAACTGTTCATACATGGTAACTCTTCAGCACAGTTCAGAAAGAAAAAATACAACATTTATCAAAACAAAGAATTGATTTTTGGCATTTGTTTGTGATCTTTCTAACAATACTGTCAAGTCTATGCCAATTACAAGAACTACAAATATTCACAAGACCTTTAAAATGGTACAATCTTAAGTACAGGGGTATTTATTGAATCTGTGGTGAAACATCTGCACTATAAAACCTTTAACTGCCTCACCCATAATACTGTTGAGTTGTAGATTTCAACTGCAAATTAACTCTCAATTATCTGCGTTAAAGAGGGGAAAAGTAATGCAGCTAACTAAAACAACAGCTAAGCAAAAAAGCTTGAAATATAGCAAAACCTCAATTTTACACTCTTTAAAGGGACACACAAAACAAAAGTAAAATTGAGGAAATTGTAAGATCGGAAAAATGAAAATATGTGACATAAAAATGTGGGTTGCTCTATACATTGGCAAGCTATATGAAGTATGCATGTCTGAAGACGACAATGGTATGTCACTCAAAATAAGTATATTTGAACACAATAGCAAAATAAATAAAAATATACTAACACCTCATGTATGCATGTTTCAACACGTGCATCAAATTTTCTATAATAAGAATCTGATCATTCATTGTAATACTTTTCATTTTTTGCTTTTCATCCATACTTCAGTGCTTCCCCAAAAATAATTAAAAATAAATTGACTGCCACATTTACATACAATGACTAGTATTGTGCAGATACTGTAAACAGCCAACTTCATAGTGAAACCAATGGCTATATAAAACAGTCTTTGAACATGTGTGGAACAATTCCAGGGTTTCTTTGAATTCCTTGAAATAAATGCCGTAAATGTAAAACTGGGTAAATTTCTGTAGTCGTGACTTGAATAATAAAGTGGAAATTCTAGAAAAATATACAGTTGAGGTAACAAAATTAATTACAATTTGACATTATTCTTATGTATTTTTGGCTGGGAACAACAAAATTGCATGTAAAATCAGAAATGTAAAATCAAAGTTTCACTGTATCCATTATTCATGTAGACTTAACCTTGAAAATGATTTAACTGTGATATTGGTCACTAAACAGTGAAAAATTATCTTTCCAATAGATGAAAGCAGCCTTTGTTTAGTTGTAGGCTGGTATGAAAATTGATAAAACAATGAAATACAAAGTTCAGACATAGTGTTTAAGAATTACAGCCTACTGAACATTTTTGTAAAGCATATTACTGAAACAGGTGGGATAACTGACAGTCTAGTGTACAGCACTGCACCATGGAGTAACAATATTCTATTGCATTGACAGATACCGTAAAAAGAGTGCCACACTACATGTTAGCTGCATTCCAATGTTATGTACACAAGCTTAAAATCATGACAAAATATTCAACATCATACATAGCAGTAGCATTTTGTAGGATGCCACACTTCAGTGGAACTAATTGACTTATCATACAATAAACAGGAGAACATTTAACATACCAAAAGGACAGAAGTTGGTTCAGTAGTCCATATGAAAGTTCAGAATTTCTAAGAGTTCCTACAGAAGCCTGAATGGCATACAATATTCCAGAAAAGGGGCAGGAGATTCTCTCAACAACTGAGCGACTATTAACTTCTGAAGAAGGGCTGTGCTGCTTAGGATTACTTGCCCACATCTGTGAAAAGTGATTACTAGTGAAACTATAATGTAATAAAATGAACACTACATTATCCTGTTCATCATTGCAGGAATGCATAACTTTGACATATAATGAATTCCTTACAAAGTACTGTACATGGACATTGTGTCAGTCTGTCTGTGACCTGGTATTGGGCTTAAACTACTGAACAGGTTTCCTGAAGAATTGACATGGGAGACTTCCATCAAAAATTGTTGGGTAATTCCGACTTTCAGCCTTATTAATCTATAGTATATATGTATATGGTTAGAGGTACATCAGCATTGGTGGCTATATGTGTAATCCAAAGAAAATCCTGGTTTACATAAGAATATGAATGGATTTTCTATGTATCCCACAAACCCTTCACAGATTTTGTTGAGATCCAAACTTGGATACTTTCATCACGAAACTGTCATACAATTCTGATATTCAGCCATACTAATCCACAATAAAGCCCGTTTTATAAAACATCATAACTGGACTTCTCCATGTAACCTATTAACAGTTTTATGGTTTTATTTGATACTTGTTGTGAGAGTCCTTGGTTACAAGTTTTCCTGCAATTCCAGTCTTGAGCTACACTGACATATAATATAGTCTAGTTTGTGTATGCCCATAAATGGATTTTTCCATGTATTCACAGATTTTGTTGGAATCTGACATGGGAGAATTTTATTAATTTACATTTTGTTACTCAACTTTTTAATTAGGCTTAATAATCTTCAATGACCACAATTAGTAGTTCGCAGTGTTTGTGTCGTAACTTATCATGTGGAATTGCCTTAATGTAGGGAAATACTGAAACACAATTATTGAAAATTGGGAATGATACAGAGTGTGTAGAAACATGCCAATATGGTTCTGGGTTCTTCTGAAAAGATGTGGGTTGTCATTTGGTCAGACAATAATTACCCAAATACATGATGTGTGTCAAAATCTAACCCTTAGATTATCAAGCTCTCTCATAGAATTACCACCTGGATATTACAATGGTGCTTAGGGGTAAATACAGATGCAAATTCAAGCAAACAACACTTCCTCAACTGATCTTCAAACAACAGCAGGTTTGATCATGTGAAAGCCTCTTTTTTCCTTTAAATATTTATATGTTACATTTCATACCATCTACTGATAGAAAGGTTAAGGTAACTGTTTGCTGATCTCTTCATCTCTGGTGCTCTTAACACAAGTAGTCTGGTCTCATAAAATAAATATATGACATGCAAAGGGTTAAAATATATTGTTTAAACAAACACCTGTGCTAGTAAGTGCAGAATTTGGAAATTTGCCTTCCTAATGACCTTCTTGAACTTATTTCATCATTGTTTATATAGTAGTCTGTTTCCTAATGAGTGCTACCAACAGCATACTGCAAAGGGTGAGAATACGTTTAGAACAGGACTGCTGGAGAGCATGTTTAAGCCTACTTAATATGATTGACATTATATACATCATTACTTCCAGTTATGCATCCACATATATTGTACCTGTGCCATATAAATGAATCAAGTTTGATGTATTTCATGTTTTAACTTGTAGCATTAGAGAAGAATGTTCCTTAAATGCCTCCCTTAAAGAGATGTGATCTGTGTTTTCAAAGGGCATTCATTTGTTCCCATGTAGTGTGGCACGTCTGTTTTACAGCACTGCACAGCGGTCACAGATGACAGAACAACCATAAACTGCTGAGCTTTCTACATACTGTTTACTGCATCCACATTTGTCCTTCAGGATCGTAAGTCCCTGTCATCATTTGAATGGAGGGCCATTTGATGCTTGATCCAGGGAACGTATTTTGGAACATATGCATACACACCAGGTAGATGAGGATGTGCACATTTGATTCCCCAACTTACAATTCCACCAACAAACCAACGGTCACGATCACGACAAAGTAGTGGGCCTCCAGAATCACCCTAAAATATCAGATTAATATTAATATGCTCAAACATTAACATATCCATTCCTTCTGTCTACATGTATTCATTATCACAGTTGTCCTGTGTTGGAGGAAATCAAATATTTCTCTTTCTAGGACACCTGTGTTTATCCTCACATGAATGTTTCACAAAACATAAATTGTGTAAATATTAAAAAGAAAGGAAGCCTATACAAAACATAACAATTCTTTCAGGAAGAGAACATTAATATTTACTTCTTAACTGGCTTTCACAGGGAAAATCAACCTAATGCTTTTAATTAGTTCCTTGATTTTTGAACTTGGACACATAACACATCTTGGATGGAAATTTTGCATAAAATACAGTGGAAATACAATTAATTTTTCTACCACGTTGCATTTTGAACATTTTTAGTTAAAAAATACGGAGAAGAACCAAAAAATAAAGTCACATAAAATATCTTAATGAAATTGAAATAATACATGAAGCAATGCACAATAATATAAAATAAATAAAATTAATGTAATTAAGTACAGGAATTGTAAAACAATTTTAAAAGCAAATGTACAATGCAGGCTCACTTCTAGAAACTGTCTGCATTAATTCTTGGGATCCTTTATAGCCCCCCACAAAAATTTCTGTTGTTGCTGAACATGATCACAAACAGTTTACCAAGCCAGTGTGGATGAATGTAATTTCAAGAGCATTCCTATGGAAGACTTTTGTATAGACTAATTAATTTGTTGGCTGATGAAATAATAATACAATACCTGACAAGCATCTTTACCCCCTTCAGCATAGCCTGCACATATCATGCCTTCAGTCACATTGAGGTCGCGATGTTGCAGCCATACGTTGCACAAGTCACGATTCAGTACAGGAACTTGGACTTCATTCACAGCTGGCTCATATTCAGACGCTGTGAGATCACATCATGTCAGAATTTTTTATACATATTTTACTCTCATACACAGGATGAACTAGTACACATGTAAGAGCAAGATCTACAAACCAAAACACAGAAACAATTTCATATGAATATGGATACAGAAAGGTTTCCTTTTTCCCTTCTTTTCCCTTCCAAATATTTTTGATGCAATATCACACATCAGCAACTTTTCAGAATGAATGTCAGTGTCAAATCAACATGCTTCTTTGTACGAGGTCAGGATGATAAACAGAACAGGGTAAAATTGTTTCCCATATGCAATGAATAGGAATGCCTGACTCATCTCAGGACTAGACATTGTAGGCAGGTACTGCATTCATGTTCTGAGTTCAGATGCAATCATACTATTTAAATTATTGAAATAATCTCTATTAGCCTGTAGGAAAGTATCATTAATTGCTGTAATAAATCCTTAAAATATTTAAGCTTATTAAAATTAAATGATACTCGTATATATTCCTATTCCTTAATTGTGAGTCAGCTGTATACGGTTTCATGACCATGCCAAGGACACTAGCATTTTAAAAATATTTTGAGAATATCTGATTTGTGAATTTCAAGTAGGAAATGTTGTGTAAGGGGACTGAGGCCATCCAAGCATTATCATCCAAATTTCTTATGAGAATCAGAATGTTATTGTCGCGTTTTTCCTAAGCAACGTGGCAAGAAATTGTGTGGGTCTCAGATTTGGACAAATATTTGTTGGATGATCGCTCTTTACACTCACAAACACAATTATTTGCATTTATAATGTCTTTAGACGTTTCCCCCTCAATGTCATACACTCTTGCACTGCTAATTTCAGTGAAGTATCTTCTGCTCTGCTCAGAGCTCAATTGTCCTTAGCTCTTATCGAAGCTAAACTAATTGGTCTCTTGTCAGATATGAACTAACAAGTCTCTTGCTGAAGTTGAACTGTTATATCCTGCACTCAGGCTGAATAGGGAACACCTTGTCGAAGGGTTAATTTTGCCCACTGCTATGCAACAAATTTCTTGTTGCTGCAGGAATACATTTTTACTTCCTCAAACAATTTGTTGCTTAGATATTGCTAGCCCAGTGTTAGGTTCTCGTATTCTTCAAGCGGTTTCCTAGGTAGCATTATTATTATTGGAGGGGGTGGGTTTCCCCATGCACTGCGACTAGTTGTTAATCTATTGTGTGTCCCCCTTTAATATTCTACCAGTCACCATGCCCTTTCAGTACTGGTGGTCGCCCCATTCTGCCAGCAAGGTTGGCCTTCTCTGAGAGTGGTCCCTGATACTTCCCCATCTACCGGAGGAATTGGAAACTACTTGGGCGGGAAACTTTGCCTAATTTTGCTCAGAGGTCTCCTAGAGACATGAGGATCTTTTATGTGCCATAAATCTATGACACGGGACCCACAGAGAACTTGTTCCCTGAATTTTTCTGCCTTAAAAATTCCACGGCCTCCATCAGGTTTGAACCCACGTACCTTGAGTCATGAGGTGGGAACATTACCTCTAGACTACAGAGGCCGCTTTTCCTAGGTAGCATGCTTTCTCATTGTCAGTTGCATAGCGATGGATGTCTTACAGTCCGGCTTTCAGTAAAACATCATATTATTGTTGAAACACCCAATTTATGGGCATGGTAAAAAGCAACTAGGGTTATGAATGTATGAATGAATGTATAAGTGGTGGGCCTTCTTGGCCCTTGCACTGCGACCTACAGTGGTCTTTTGTGCTTTGAAACTAGGGTTATAGATTAGAGGAAAGCAACTATGTGCTTCTGTAAGCATCAGAAGCTGATTACTGGGAATTGGCATTGTATAGCAGTAAATTTCAATATTTTTCTGTTCCAGTTAGTTAAATAAAAGACCATTACTGAAATACATATTACCTGAAGCTGATACATTGATACTATTTTGGTCATGTGTGTTATGTAGTGCAATAGTGATACTTTTAACAGTTTATAAAAAATTGTCATCATCTCAGCTGGGTGATATTTGAATGAAGTGTTGCAACAGGCTCAGTAAGTTCAGTGTCAAGCAGCAGTAGTAGTACTTACCGTCTTTGTCCTCCCTTTTACCCCATCCAATCACAGTGCAGAGAGTCCCAGGTGCAAGTTCATGATTTGGTTGTGGCAGGCACACAGGAAGTAAGTGTTCATGAAATGCCACGCGAGACTTAAGCTGTAAAAGGAAATATAGATGGCATTTTCATACTGCAGAATACCATGTTGGATATGTGATGTGAGTAGTAAAGTATTAACACTACTCCTACAGGAAATAAGTATAACATATCTTCTGTCACTGAACAAGAAACCATCTATCTTATCAAATCCTTACGAGATTTGGTCAGTCTTCCAATTTTGAGAAGTGTGTATTTTGCGAAATTTGAATCTTTATTGAGATATGGTATTATTTTTTGGGGCTGTGGTCAAAAGGACATTCAAACTGTATTTAAAATCCAAAAAAAATGTTTAAGACTGATCAAAAGAGTCAATAACAGGATATCGTGTAGAGAATTTTTTGGTGAATTTAAAATTTTAACCTTAACTTCATTGTATATCTTTGAGACGTTGTGTTTTTTAAGGAAAAATAGGATATATAACATCTCGTATTCAGATGTGCACGGTTATAACACAGTACATAAGCAGAATTTGTATGTCCAACCATGTAACACCTCACGTTGTAAAAGGAGTGTGATTAACATGGGAATAAGATTGTATAATAACTTGCCCTCTCAAATAAGAAGTATTCAAGAGTTCAAGGTTTTTAAGCGTCAATTAAAGGATTACTTGTTGTGCAAAGCTTTTTATTCCCTTCAAGAATATTTTTACAAGAATTAGCTTAATAATAGAACAAAGATACTTAGGTAATTTATTTTAGATATTGCATGTAATTTATAGTTTAGCTTTTGTTGCCTTATTATACTCATCCACTGTTTTATCATATTTAAAGGATTTATTATGTTATTTTTCTATGGTTTTTTTATATTATTAGTCATTTGATGTGATGTTTAATCTCATATATTTTTTTATAAAACTGACTTGTCCAATTGTACATAATGTAACAGTTATGGATGTTAAATAAATCAATCAATCAATCAATCAATAGGTGTGTATTCAAAATAGAGAAAAGTCGTTTTCCAAGAATACCTCTATATAAATCACATTATATAAGCATATGAGACTTTATAGCATGTCTGCAATAAGTTGCAAAAAATTCTGCCATGTCTGTTTTCTCTCTGTTTCTTTGTCTGCTTGCTACCCACATGTCCACTTGTAATGACTGAAGAACACTACCAAACTTTCATGAACAATATTATATTTAAGCATCCTGTTGCACTCTACACGATAAATGATACAAACTCTGTCCCAAGTGCAAACAATATATTATATGTCTTTGATCTTGCTCTCTTTTACACTACATGTTTCGCCCTTTAGACATAGGGCGAGTAACCCTAACAATTTTAAATTTTAAATTTTAAAATTTAGAGGACATTTTAAAGGATTTTAAAATTAAAACTAAAGATTTTATAGTGCTACTACAGGAAAATCAAAATGAATGTGTGCAAAATAATCTATAAACCAGACAGATATCAACGAAGTAGATGCTGATAATAACAAGGAAAAAACAATGTGCTTTTAAAATGTTAAATTTTAAACTAAGTGCAGTGTAACAGCAACGTGAGAGTATACACCTGATGATGGCCGTTTGAGGCCAAAACATGTAGTGTAAAAGAGAGAAAGATCAAAGACATATAATATATTGTTTGCACTTGGGACGGAGTTTGTATCATTAAACTTTCATGAAGTTTGATATTGGGAAAGTTTTACTAAAATTTGTCAACATGTAGCTATTTTGATTAAAAATGGAAACAGTAAGGCGTGATAACCTACTTGTGTTTCTGTATGAATTGTGTGAGTAACTTGCTAAGTATTTATCATAGTAAGAACACACATGCCATAGGGAAGCATGAACACACACTTTCAGAAAGTCTTACAAGTTCTGTTAAATAATTAAGAAGAGGGGCAGGGCATGTCTGAAATGTTACATTTTTCAAATATTTTCTAACTAGTATGATACTCCTCCTTTCAAGAGTTAAAAAGCTTAGCTAGCACTGAACTCTTCTACTTTTCAAAAATTAAAACAAATATGTGACAAACGGGCTTCTAATTGGGGGATGGGGTTATTGTTATTTTCATTGCTTTGAAGCTCTGTAAAAACATAATAAAAGCAAATGTTGATACAGTAGTGCCTTCTTTGTTTTTTAAATACAGAATATTGTTGTGTAGACTGAATACCTTATATACTTCTATATATCTTATTGAAGCTCTAAATTTTAAGAAAACAACGTGAAGGGTTCTGCATGGTAGATACATCAATCTCCTGAGGGTATGCAAGACAAAGAAAGTAGTACTCCTTTGCTTTTAGACAAAAGAGTAATAAAGAAACAGTTATAACTGTCATGGTCACTTTGCTGCCTTAGTAAAGGATTGTAAGTTACTTATTCTCCTTTTAAAAATCCATCCCAGTACAGCAAAGAGATGTAGGTATACTTGTGTACTCTTTAACAAAACATCACTGACAACTTTGTGGCAAGCAACATATCCTTTTAGACAAAATGAATATTTGCAGCTATTGACTTCTGGTGTCTTGACCATGAGGAAAATAAAGATATTTGCATACAATGATGTTAGAACATTAACAGAGGCTTATATGTTTGTCTAGAATCATTTAATGCATAGGTAAAATTTACATAAAAAAGTGCAGTTATTGGAAATTCATTATTAGTAGCTTTATTAGTTATTAGTTACTTATGAATACAACACACGCAGCCACAAGAGAAGGACACATCACAAGACGCAGTATACACAAAATATAGGAAGAACAACTCCCATAGCGGAAGATTGATATAATACGCGAGTTTGAAATATGATGTGTAAGATGATAAATCTTAACAAAATTTTAATATATAAATTTTATTATAGTACATGACGAATATACATTTTAAATTATTTTATAAATGACACAGGATGGCGAGGATGGCACAGTGAAGCCGAAACATGTAGTGAAGTGACAAGTGAGATTGTGCGCACTCGAAGATGGTCAATACATACACATCATGGACATGAATCAGTGCAACAGGACGCTAACATACATTTATTAGTTAACTTGTAATTATCATTCAACCACTTAGTTTTGTTCTTTGTTAATGGGGCATTTATGCCATGTGATCCAATTCAGTAGATGTGCCATGATTGTTCAGATAATCCACATTTAACTCGCTTGGATCCTGTAACCATTGCATTTTGGCTTGTTTTCTTTGGTCTAATAATTCTGAGCATCCTTCATCGAACCGTGGCTTATGCTTTTTCAGTTCATAATAACCTAGACTCTCCTTGGCAGAAATTTTGATATTCTCTCTAGTAGTTTCCCAAGCTTTATTAACAACCACCTCAGTGTCTAAGTTTTCCAAAGCCACAAACCTATTTGAGATTTCAACACAATATTGCTCTCTACCCTCTACCTCATTTAATTTCTTGAGACTGAACCTCTCCATATGAACACTGGGCATTGTTTGTTTGCTCAAAGCCAGTCTTTCTGCAACCTTTGCCACCACCAGGTAGTGGTCAGTATCACAATCTGCTGCCTGAATGATCGGACATCAAGTATACTTGAATGCCGTCTCCTATCTGTCAAAATATGGTTGATTTGAACGTGTATCTTCCCATCAGGAGGTGTCCAAGTAAATTTTATGGAAGTTACAATGTGGAAACATTGTACTTTTGACAGCAATATTTTTTATGTGGTAAAGTTTACTACTCTATTGCTAGTGGGGTGGGACTAAGTCCCTTGTACTGTGGCCACTTCTGGTCTATTGTACCAGCCCCAGATGATAGGTGAGGGTGATTGTGGAACAATTGGTGGAATGAAGACTGGCAGGGGAAACAGAAGTACTTGGAGAAAATCTGCCCCAGCACCACTTTGTCCACCACAAATCCCACTTGATCAGACCCAGGCCGCCATGGTGGGAAGCCAGCGACTAACCGCTTGAGCTATGGCACGGCCTGAGTACTCCAACTCCATTATCATTACTAATTTCATGCAAACTTTCATTCCCAATCGTTGGTTTGAAAATGTCTTCCCTCCCTACTTTGGCATTGAAATAATAAAATGTTCATAGGGTACTTTGGGAATTTATCAAATACATGTTCTAGTTCCTCATAGAACCTGTCCTTTATGTCATCAATTTTATCTTCATTTGGGGCATGAACATTCATAATGACAATATCACACCAGTGACCTTTTAGTATTATATATGATATCCTATCACTAACGAACTCTACCTTCTTAACTGCTGATACCGATTCTCTTATGTACGAAAAAACCTGTAACAAAGTCATGATTTTCATTCCTTATTCCATAGAAAAATGTATATTCGCCCCACATCCAACCCTCAAGCAGGAGGACCACCTCTTGTTGGCTGTCTGCGACTGCTTATTCAATATATTCGCAGCTTCCCTCCGTAGTTTAACCTAATTTACTGTTGTGATAAAATCAATAAATTAGTAGTACTGCTTTAATAATAAAGGTAATGTTTTGCAAATGGACAATCTGAATGATTCTTATCTGCCAAAAGAAAAATGTTGAATCTGAATGCGGTGGTGACATATTCTTCCAGAACGCTGGGCCTCTGCCAAACTACACTGCACTGTAAGCCAGAAGACCATACTCTTCTACTTTATCATTGTCTATAAAGGACCTTTAGCAATTAACTAGAAAAGGAAATACTTTTTTTTACTTTCTTAAGCTAAATTCCAAAGTATGTCACTCCTTTTATAATAATTTTCCTTGCAATGAAAAAATAAAATGAGATTGACTTCCAGATGCTCAGCTATTGAAGATTGTTGAGAAGGGGGTTTATATAACTCTTTACTTGCAAGTATACCTTTTGTTACAATAAAATACTTATCAGGTAGCATTGATGTGAGGAAGGATATAATTTAGCATCTGTTTTTGTAAAAGGGTGTAAGTCACACTGAAATATGGTTGCTCTTTTATGCTTGCTATTATCTCTAATTTAGCAAACTTACACTTCACTCTTACTGAAGGATGATAGTTATATCAGTCTTTCAAAAAAAAAGAAAGTCAATAAATCTTATTTTTGAGGACTAATACTGATTTCTGTTTCCTGTAAACTCAACTTTAAGTTTAATACTGCTTCACCCTGGCACCAACAAACAAGTATGTTCAATATCAATATGAAATGTTTACTGCCTGATACTACCAATCTTGTATATCCAGTGGCCGCAAACAGAGTTCACCATCTGATATAACAATGAGCTTGTCATCATTGTGACTCATAAGCACATGACTATGAATCGACAAACTCAAGACAGCCCTACATGATTCAGTGCAATTCTTGGTGCAGTCCAACGAAAATGGTTGGGCAACAGCCAAGTAATTTTAGGGTATTCTTTTCAACTGAAGGACATTTCAGGACATGTGAGAACAGAGATTATAAATCACACATACCCGCAACAACTGCTGACCATTGCCACTGGTATTGTTCTCACATGAAAATATCCAAAAGAAAGAGTGATGTCGTGTGGGCCAGTGCTGTAGCTAGAAAGATGGATAGTAATAGAGGGAGGAACATTAGTAGTTTTAAAGCTAAGCTTTACTTATTTTTTATGTGTTATCATGTGTCATTTGAAAAGGAAAAGGATGCAAGTACTAGATCAACCAATAACACTATAAACTGCTGAATAATAAAGTCACAAACCTCTGGCCTGTATATGAAGAGAGAAGTTTTAGTAGCCAGGTGCAAAATGTACTTTTTACTTCTACACATACATACCTGAAAGAGGGCTACATCATTGTCATGTGCGACACCCATATTGTACATAGGATGTGGTACAACACGTTGTACCTTCATCTTCTGTCCGAAGTATGAGTGGGCATGGCGCCGCGTAATGCCCAGTTGAATTGTCCAGCCATCAGCATTTGACTGACTTGATTGACTGTAAAAATTATAAAATACTGATTCAACAGTATCTAAATGATACTGTGTATTAACTGACAAAACAGCAATATGAACTGCTATTTACATATGTGCTGTTTCATGTGCATACTTCTATGTCAAGAAATCTTCAATAATGAAGGATTCTGAAAAACATTTTTTTTAAACAAGTTTACCTCCATATCCTGTGACTCAACAAATCAAGGATTATTAAAAAATATAATCCTTTACAATGTAAATTTCTGAGGAGCAGGGTTGTTTCATGATGCTCTCCATAACTTGACTATGTAGGGTTGAAAGATAGGATGACAGATGAACGATGAATTGAAAGGATTTGAAAGGAAGCATTCATGCCCTAATCAAGGTAATATCCCAGGACTAGTTTGGAGGGACAGAAGACCGGTGATTGTGGTTAGATCTTTCTAAGGGACCCAAAGGAGTAGGTGTCTCCACCCTTCACCTGAGGATGGAAACAGATCTAGTTTCTGAAACGTTGTGTTTTCTAGTTCCTAGAATACCGAAAGATAGACAAAGTTGGAAAACCCAGTAATTTTGACTATTATACACCATCAGCAGAACCATTTAGAACCTACTTCAAACTTAATGTTTGACTTCAGATTTCAGTAATATGTCACATACCATGTTGAAGTTTTTCCAGTCTGCAAACACTGCAGTCACCATTTTCAAGGTTAATGCATTTCTTGAGATTTTAGCAGCTCTTATATAGATCTCATAATGAATGGTGGATCAGAGATTAAGCTGTGAATGGCTGAACCAGATGGGCGGGGCACAATCCAATAATGAGTGAACATGTGAATTATGCAAAGAAGTGATGAATAACGTTTTGGCAACAGGGTAATTTTGACACAGCAACTGTATCTTTTTCTTTAGTGGGGGGTGGAGTCCAACTGTGTCCACTCAGCACGGCAGCCATTGATTGGCCTATTGTAGTTTGCCCCGGGTGATTTTGATGATGGGGAATTTGGTGGAATGGTGATTGGAAGGAGGAACCTCAGTACTCGGAGGAAACCTGCCCCAGCACCATTTTGTCCACCAGAAATCCTACTTGACCACACCCGGGATCGAACACGGGCCGCCGCAGTGGGAAGCCAGTGACTAACCGCTTGAGCTATGGTGCAGTCCTCACAGCAACTGTAAATAACCAAGCCTGTTTACAGGAGTGAATCTGTTAAAGTATTACCTGTATCAGCATGAAAATGAATGGAATGAATAAGATGACAGAACTCCTTGATTGACTTTACTGAATACCTACTTTCCAACACAGTGCGATGCAGTGAGAACCCACTGGTCTGAAATTAGAACACCTGCACAGTAGAATATTTCCTCAGGACCCCCTAGCAGTGCAGCCAAAAATGGCCAGTCCCCAGGAGCAGATTCAACACCTCCCACAATGCGAGCTGATGGTCTTGTGTTGTATGAGTGACGTCTCTTGCCGCAAACTGAAAAGAGAAAAATGAATATCATTGCAACCTCTTTGGGATATTCTCAAAATGTCAGTTACAGACTGTAATTATATCTAAGCTGAATTATGGATTTCTACAAGCTCTAAAAGGGGAAGAACATGCTGGAAGCTGTCATTTACATTTACATTTATTTTCATGGATCCAATCATCTCCCCGTAGGGCTGGGTATAAAACATGTCACACATTACAAATACATGATGACTGCACATCATACGTCCTTGGTCCAATAAAATATATAATCAGGCCTCACGCAGACAGCACAAGTTGTCAAGACAACACACGTAGGCCATAGAAAAACCACTGTCAAATTCACACCTTGCCATTCCACACACACTGGCCAGCCACACTGTCAATACAGTTTCATTGTAACATATTAAAATTCATAATAAATCAGACATCATACATACTGCCACACTTACAAGCAAGTCTCAACAACGTATAATACAATCACACAGAACATTTATTAACTCAACTTTGGAGCCCCTTGCATGCTCGACAAATTCGTCAATAGAGTAAAATGAGTTACTTTGCAAATAATTTCATTAAACAAACCTAAATTGATTTTTATCGTTTTTTAAAACTGATATATTTGACCGCAGAGTGTTAAATAGCTAATGCCTGAATAATACACCCCTCTCTGATAGGATGATAAATGTGCTGTAGATATATGAAGGTGGTCATTCCTTCTTATACCAATTACATATACAGAGTTATTGGTCTGAAACTTATCCAAATTATTAACAACAAATATCATCAATGAGAGCAAATATACACATGGCATTGGCAGTATGTCAAGCTTTTTAAATAGGCCTCTACATGTATGAGTTGGGCCCACTCCCATCTTTATTCTTATTATTTTCTTTTGCATAACAAAGACCTTATGACTGTCTGATGTATTTCCCCAATATATTATTCCATATTTCACCAATGAATGATAATATGCATAATATACAGCTTTAAGAGTATTATTATTTCGCATTACAAAACAAACTGTGCTCAACTTATGAAGCAAAACATTGATACGTCCCTTACAAGTCAGATGATTGTCCAGCTGAAAACCAAGAAATTTTATCGTTTCTACTTCTTTCAGCATTTTGTTAAAAACAATGTATACAGAGGGTAGCTCATAGCTGCTGTTGGGGTGAATTTTATCATTTTCTTTTATCCAGATTTAACAGAAATTGATTATTTAAAACCACATAAACATATGATTAAAAACAATATCCAATTTTATTTTTAAATTATAGTAGTCTTTAGCTGTGCAAAGAATACTACTGTGATCTGCAAACATAATAACTCCAGAAATTTTACTTATTTCAAGGGGGAAATAATTTATTTATATATTAAAGAGTAAGGGCCCCAACACTGATCCCTGAGGCACACCACATCCAAGAATTTCTCAGTTGGAATAATATTTATTATTTATATAATTTAATTCCACCCTTTGCCTCCTATATTGGAGATAAGATTTGAACCATTGCAATAATACACCCTGCACCACATAGTACTGCAGTTTCATTAACAGAAGTTCATGACCGATGCAGTCAAACACCTTGGCTACAAAATATACCAGTTACATACTCTTTTCTATTCCAAGCTGTAAGTATTACATTGGTTAATTTAAATACAGCATCTTCGGTTGATAATCCATTTTGAAATCCATACTGCTCTGAAAGTAATATTTTATGTTTTACGATATGACAACTGAGTCCTCTAAATATTGCTGTTTCAAAAACTTTTGCAAACCCAGTTACTATAGATATTGGCCTCTAGTTAGTAATAACAGCCTCTTCCCCCTTTTTTGTATACTGGCTTAATAATCACATATTTTATTCTTTCTGGATACAGACTCATGGTTAATGACTTATTAATTACATAAGTTAGAGGTTTACTAATTTGTTGTCTGCACAGTTTTATAATTTTATTAGTTATGCCATCATATCCTGAAGAGTTTTTCGATTTTAATTTGTTAATTATACTAACTGTTTCCTCTTCTGCAACTAAATTAAGATTCATTTCTGGAAAACCATTAGAGAAATGGATATGCAAGTATGACAATGCAGTATAAACATTAGTTTTCTTAATATTAAGATTTTCTGTTATTGATGTGAAATATTTATTAAAACCATGAGCAGCTTCATCAATATTTATATTTCTGCTATTATTCTTAGAAGTATGTGGTAGACGTTCTTTATTATTATTGTTATTTCTCACTCTTTCATTGTTGATAATGTTCCAGGTACTTTTTATATTGTTTTCAGCTGATGTAATTAACTGATTATAATATTTCCTTTTAGCTTCTCTTAAAATTCTTCTCAATATCATGCAGTAGAAGTAGTTACTATAGGATTCTGACGATGGTGTATAACACACAGAGATATTGGGTTTTCGGATTTTATCCATCGTCCTAGTTTTTAAGATAACTAAAAAAAACACGACGTTTTGGAAACTCGATCTGTTTCCGTCCTCAGGTGAGGGAAAACACCTATTCTGTTGGGTCCCATAGAAAGAGCTAGCCTCAATCACTGGATTGTGTATCATGCAGTAGGATTTATAGTATGATTTAAACAAATAGTTGTAACTGTATCTACTGAGAATGAACAAAGATTCCTTCCGCTTACTGTATAACACACGCAGTCGCAGGAGCACGACACAACAAAAGCACAACACACAAGATAATGAAGGAGTGCTCCAACAAAGGAGAATGGGCGTGACTGACGTAGTGAGGGGCGACGTAGCGATGTGGTATCCTGAACAATTTTAATATTTTTAACGTTTGACAATGTATATGATAGATACATATTTTAGTTATTTTAATGTGTGAACATGGCATGCAATGAACTGGTTTGACGTGGATAAGTAAGCACCTGAAGATGGCATTATTATGCCGAAACATGTAGTGCGAGGGAGAGAAGGAGATAAATGAGTGTATGCACTGCAAGACGGATTAAATAAATCATGGACTTAAATCAGTGCAACAGGACGCTAAAATATAACATAAGTTTATACATATTTTCCCATTTTACATTAGATAGTTTATTAAGAAATTGTGCAATTTAATCTTCATTTACTAATCTTATTGTGATTCCCTGCACTTTTTTCTTCTCCAGGAAACTGATATTTTTAGTACAAGACACTGAGCATCATGATCCGATAGTTCATTACTAATAGAGATAACATCATAAGAATTTATCTTCGCATTATCAATAAAAATATTATCAATTGCAGAGCTTTTGGTCTCAGTTATTCCAGTTGGGAACTGTACTGTATGAAATGTATTATATGATTGCAACAGCACTAGCAGCTGTGTTTTACGTGTTGTCTCTCCTAAAAAATTTACATTAAAATCACCACATATTATAAATTGAAGGTTAAATAGATGGCATGGATGATGCACATTTTGGTATTTTAAACAGAACAAATGATACTTTGATCTATTGGGTTTTTGGACTTTATCCATCGTCCTGGTTTTTAAGATAACTAATAAAAACATGACGTTTCGGAAACTGGATCTGTTTCCGTCCTCAGGTGAAGGAAAACACCTATTCTGTTGGGTCTGTTAGAAAGAGCTAGCCTCAGTCACTTCCAGTGTTTTTATTAGTTATCTTAAAAACCAGGACGATGGATAAAGTCCAAAAACCCAATATATCAGTGTGTTATACACCATCGTCAGAATCCTATAGTAACTACAAATGATACTTATTCCAGAAACATATGAAATCCACCATTAACAATGCATGAAATTAGGTTTGAAGTTCTTATGGTAGTGAACATTAAGAGTACAGCTCTCTGAAATGAAAATCAAAGTAGTCTGGTAGCTGGGTGCATACATACTCAGTATATGGTATCACATGCCAGAAGACCATAATCTGAACTATGAAGTTTTGAAATACCAAAGACTAGAAAGGAAGCATATCTGTACAAAAGCCAGGGCATTGCAACTGGCAGTAAAAAACATAATAAAGTAAACAATAATATACATATAAAAATTCTGGGTGCAATTAATAACTAAACAGTAATTATTACTTACCATAGTCTGAGCAAGAGAGTTCAATATTTGGATAGCTGTTTCCTCCAGGGCATGCACGCAGCTCCTTGAGCAGGGTGGTTTGCTTTTCTTTGTACAGTTTAAATATGCTTGATGAGTTGCTACTGGCTGGAAACAATGGCTTCTCACCTCCTTTCCATATCAACTTACTTATGTTTGCTGACCTAGAGTAAAGCAATTGTAGTTATGATTTACTTCCACTGATATAATTCAATCCTTTACTTATGCCTACACAGAATGGTGAGGGGTTTGAGAGAAATGCATATGCACACTTATGTGTGGACATTGTATTCCCATCTCTGTAATTTGTGAGGAGTGGAAACTCTGTGCCTACCTTAGAATAAAATTTGTAAGCGTCTCAATGCTCACTCAGCGCCATCATTACCCAGTAGGTTGTGAAATACTGGAAGTAATTTTAAGGGTAAAGTGTTCTGGGTTGAAACACCATGCAGTTCAGGTAAAGCCTGACGTTCGGGAGGCACGTATCACCTCCTTCTTCAGAAATGAGGAGTAAGCCAAGTACAATACCAGCAGAAGCTAGCAGCACACTCTGCTTCTGCTGCTTTCTTCTTTGGAATACTGCTCTGAAGTTAAAGATGGAAAGTGTAAGTTCATCCAGAATGACACTACATGGCGACACATCCCAGCAGACTATACTCTGCAGAGCTATTGCCGTGAGAACATAATATCTGCCGTAATATTTTACTTATCTGGATGTTCTATTATATGAAAAGGGATTTATGCTGAACACAATCCCATACTTTTGAGGGGCAGTGAAATCTTTCATGCAAAAACATTAAAAATTACAATATCAAGACAATGACAGATCCAATTATTGGCATTCAGAGAAATGTGGACACTGGTTTGAAATCATTCAACCTTTTGACAGGGAGAGTATGACGTTGCTAAGAATTTCATGTTCAACACTTGGTGTGTTGGCTTAGTATGTGAGGCTGCTGGATGGGTGGTGCATTGAGCAGTACAAATTCTAACCATTTTTTATTAAGGTCTCTGTAGATATTCATCTCTGTAGAACTTCTAAGTGCGACACACACTGTCAGCCATTTCATAATATATCAACTGTTATGCATGTGAATACACAACACGAAGCTTTACTGAAAATTGATGCAAAGCAGTAACTTCTCTCCAGAACATTTGAATTCAGATATATTTGCCACTGAAACTGAAATTTACTGTGCCTGTGGTTTGTGTTACTGTCATATGATGAACTCCCCATTACACAGCATGTATGAGGACTGTGTCAGCTGCAAGAGAAAAACTCTTGCAGAAATTCAATGCAAGGCCAAAGCAATATGTTTTCACTGTGAGTTTGTGTGGGAGAATTCCTGAGTGGCATAGTGGATTCATGACTGAAATATTTCAGATACATATACTCTGACATCATAAATTCCCTACTTTAATGACCCCTGTGTGAGTGAAGACAAATGTAGCACTGATAGTGGAGGATGGTAGAACTACTGCAGGAAATGGGAGGGTGAACATATGCATACTGAAACTTTTGTTTTGCATTACTTTATAAAAATGGTAAATTTTCTTTGAAAGTTTTCATGATTGGTTGAGAATTTTGAATGCTTTACTATTGGATTCCTGGGAATTTTTTGTACAACAAAATTAATTGTGGATTATATGAAGACATGCAGATGGAATGGGTGGAGGCAGGTGAAAGAGGCATAAAGCCACAGGATCAAGAATAAGAATAACAGCAAGAAGATTTCTGGAGAAGAATTTTGAGACCAGAGTAGCCACTATATTACTTAACAGTGGAAGACAATTAGAAACAGAAAACAACTTGATTTACTGAAATGTTAATTGTTAGATTTGTTTGACACTGTAAAATGCTAAGGGTTTGCAATAAGATATGACAAAACAGAAGCAAAGTCTTGATATGAACAATTGACATATATATACATAAGTCCTCTTGATGTGCATATGTGTTTGAGTTGGTGGGTTGTGTTCTCTCCTGTTGTGTGTTGTTCTGCATGCTCCCGCCAAATCAAACACATATGCAGATTGAGAGGACTTATACATTTAACAACAAAAGAAACAACAGAAGATGGCAGTTTCCTCGCCCAATAATTTTAACACCTGATGATTACCACACTGGTCAGAACATGTAGTGATGGAATTTTAAGTGTATAACTTTTAATAAATTCTATAGAACATCGTGTTGCACATGAGAATGTTAAAAGACTAATCAGTGCTAAGTGAAAAGTGTAACAGGATGCTACAATACAATATCATCAATATTCTTATACCCTTCATCAGTAAAGAGCACTGCTTATAAATATGTGGTGGGTAAACAGAGGTATATATTTTGGTTATGTGAGTGTGTTATCATGTACCTGAAGTGAAACAGTTTATTCACACTTACAAGTAGCCCATTTGAGAACAGATGTGATTTGCAAATGATCCAGAATCCCAATGTGTAATGCATGCCGACTGCCAATTCTGCTCCTCGGGGTGGAACACTTGCAGCCTTCCTCGGCCCACATCCCCCATGCGCTCACTTAGACGCACTGCAAATAAGAAAATTATAGTAACAAACTAAGAAGAAAAAGGACAATTGTGATAATCCTAATCTGATTTAATTAACTTTCAATAATGCAACTGACCAAATAAACTAGAAAACAAAAATAAGTCACTTTTAACCTTACTATGAGTATAGGCAACTTTTTAATTAAAACTAACATCACCATTGTTGAGAATGCATCTGATTTTAATGAAAACCAGAGAATGGTCTGTCAGAATCCTATTCGTTATACATTATCTCATTAAAGGGAAAACTACTCTTTATTGGAAGAAATGCAAAGTAAAGTTGTTAAAATAAAAGATGATGTGATTCATGCAAATCATTGCTGATTAAAAACAAATTTTGGGCATTAATTAAGTAAATGTCAGGAAAGAATATATCTATAATTAATTCTACACAAAGCATTAATAACACAAATTTTTACAAAGGATGTCGACAGTGTCAGTGAAGGAGTTCTTAACAGACTTGAAAGACAAAATATGCGGAAATGAACTGGTTGGAGATCTTGTACAGATATTATGAAAAGAAAGAAACCACCCATGTTATCACAAAGTAAGTTAATTCCATCATAAATTCTATCTATACTTCATACATTCACAACTAAATATTATCAATATCCACAAAATGGACAAGATACACTGAAACAAAAGACTTATTTGTTCCTCTACTACAAAACTTACATACATGCAATGTGTTAACTCTCCCAAATTTGTTGCTATGATAACAAAATATCTGCATAATTTCAGACTTTTCATCTGTCTGTTACAAAATTATACAAGGATATCGCAATTTCTGATGCATAACACTAAAGTTTTGTGACTTGCGGTAGTGACATATTTGGAACTATGAGCTGATATCTAATGTTTCAGACACTGTCTCTGTCACCATCAGTAACAATAGACCACTGTAGGTCGCAGTGCAAGGGCCGGGAAGGCCCACCCCATATATATAATTCATTCATTCATTCATACACCGTCAGTAAGGGTTGATGCAATGAGCGTTGTGCGCACATGCTGTATTCATACACGCCCTACCCTACTCGAGGGCAGGCTGCATAGGAAATCATGGACAGAAGCAGATAGCCAGTGATGACCTCTCCCAGCAGACACCACATGGGTACTGGCCGGTCACCCGAATCCATGTTGTTAGTCACTAATCCATCCTTATGAAGTTTTAGAGTTTTATGTTTTATTGTATTTATGGCAGCATATCATGAACAGTTTAGAAGGAGTCCTGCATTTATCTTAAAGTTACCTGACTATACCAACCTCATTAGTCAACAGTGGCTGAGCACAGCATCAAAGCAGAGCATCGATGCACTACTGGCAGGAATGAGAGGCTACATGACATTCATGAATGTGGACATAGGAAGTGATTCCTTGGTAACCACTCATTGTTACTTCTGCACAAATGGAGCTCGTCCATGTTTTGTAAGACAGTACGCAGGGAGCAGGTGGAGATAAAATGGGAAAGATTAAATGGTTCTCATGTTCCCTCTACACAAATATAAAACTGTGATATTTATAGGGTATTTGTTTATAACATGATTTTATTCAGTTCCTGAAGTAGTTAACACAGCCATCTATAAACATTTCTTCTGGTTAATGTTAGTCTGTATTTCAAGAAACCTTTCAACTGCTTCCTCAAAAACCCTATGTGAGCTGCATCTATCACTTAATGTCACACATCTTCACATGCAAAGTAAAAGTAAGTAAAGCTTCACAAATGGAATACGCCTAAAGGTCACAATATCAGTGGAATTTAAAATATTCTAACATGTCAATGCAGTGCCAGGCAACAGCTCGTTAAACACCCAGCCATACATGCATGCGATAACAGGACGAATGTTTATAGCTTGTTTCTAGGCTACAGTCGGTGCGCGAATGGACTGGTGAGATAGTTATCACGTCACTTGTTTTCTGTGTGATCTGCACTACTCAACATTAGAGCTGTGTTTTCTGCGTTGTCTGTGCCATGGCTCTATAACACGAGTCCACTAGCAGCTAAGAAGATTCCAGGAGGGTTCAGCAGTTGAGAGTGCAGGGATGAGAATTGAGGGTGTCCTTAGTGAATTGTGAAGATTAATGGAGTACAAAGTGACTGAAGACGAAATAACAAGAAGACTTCATAGTGATTTGAAGCTCTAGTTTATGTGTTGAGATCTGCTGCCAGGAGATGACTAGTGGAACTGAGAATAATAGCGCGTGTGCAACAGTGAACTGTAAATAATGTAAATCAGCGATAATTCTGTATTAATTGTAATTTAGAGAGACTGTAATCAATGTGCCACTAAATCCAATCATCTGAACTAGAACCCATTATTTTTGTCACGTATACCACCCTACTCCAAGGTTTCAGTCTGCAAGCGAACTATACTGATCGAGCGACTGCTGCTTGTCGGCGAAGTTAGTGTCAACTTTAGCAGATAGAGGGTGTTGCGTGGTCAGTGCAACAGATCCCCACGGTCGTTTATCTCGGTTCTACACATGACAATAACTGCGGTTCATAAATTCTGCACTGGATTGTAACTCTGAGCAGTTCAGAGAAAGCCTGATATTTTGGAGGAACATTTCACCTACATCGTCAGCTTTGAGCAGTAAGCCAAGCAAGGAACTGCAGAAGCATGCAGCAAGCTTACTCTTAGGCTCTGAAGATGAAGGTAACATATTCTTCTGAAAGATCCAGGTTGCACTAAATGACACAGTGGTAAACCCAGAAGGCCTACTGTTCATAGTTTCCACTCTGAAAATTTCAAGCCCAGTAAGTATAACGAACTTAACTGAGCAAGAGTACTGATAGGTCTTCTCTATACATTTCTTTTATGAATTATTAAAACACACTATGATAATTAGAATTTTATGGTTTTATGGTTGAAACTAAGCTATCGTTTATCACCAATGAATTATAAAATACATGACACGTACAGTGTGTCATATTTCTTTTCTGAAGGAACTGTGAAAATAATTATAACTTGTGAAAAAAGAATGTAGGCATTTGAAGCAGTCATAGCATCCTTTGGGAACTGAATGGCTTTTGCATGGAAAGAATCCTGGGACCTTCTAAAGAGAGTTGCTGCTTCATATCATTTGTGAGGCAAGAGCTGCAACATGTGTTACTATTATACTGTATAGTACAGTGCAGCAACTTACAGCAATTCCTTTCATCCTGACCCCAAGGGCAGTCCTCAACTCCATCACACATATGGCTTCGAGCCATGCAATGTTTCTCTCCACAGTGGATCATGCCTGCAGAAAACATCCAACATATGTTTTTGACAGTGCTTTATTGTACAAGAGGAAGGATTAAAAAGACATGTACTTAAACCTAAATTGCTCGCTCTGCACCCAACCAAATACTGGGTTGTAGATGTAGCCAGCAACTTAGATATTGAGGATGAAATAATATACATATCATCAGGGCTATTGCACATCACAGATGGTTGTGACAGTTGAATATGGAGCAATACTGAGATTAATTAGAGGCAGGAGAAAACCAAAGAAAATTTTCGCTTAGTGGGGGGTGGAGTCCAACTGGGTCCACTTGGCACAGTGGACACTGATTGGCCTATTGTAGCCTGCCCCAGGTGATTATGATGATGGAGAATTTGGTGGAATGAAGATTGGCAAGGGAAACCAAAGTACTCAGTAAAAACCCACCCCAGCACCACTTTGTCCACCACAAATCCCACTTGACCATACTCAGGATCGAACCTGGGCCGCCACGGTGGGAAGGCAGTGACTAACCGCTTGAGCTATGGCGCCGACAAAAA
>NW_019739595.1:46100-99984 GCF_002891405.2 Cryptotermes secundus
CACCCTTAGTGAGTCACAACCCCCTGTACAAATTTATTTTCAAATTATCGTTTTTATTATATTTCATAAATACTCTAATCCTGATAAAATTTCAAATTTTCTAGAATCAGTTACTGATTTACATTACACAATCTTCCATTTACTTTGTTTCACTTTCAGATATTTGTACACTAATTTATATGCAAGTCTGTGAGATAATTTCTGTTCATATTTTATTACTCTTACATTTCCATGTAGCAATTTAACAAGTAATTTGCCTTCAGAAGCAATTTATATTATGTGATTAAAATAAAATCTATTTAACTTTTAAGATACCAAATCATGAAAAGATTCTGGAGTTGTCAAAATTTGTAGTAATGGCCACAATTTTTTGTATGTGCGTGAAAGTTTGTGAATATATTTGTGTGTGTGCATGCATGCGTGTGTGTGTGTGTGTGTGTGTGTCATGATCCAGTGGCTTCAGTGCACTATACCCTTCATGAGAATGTGAGATTTGCAAACCAGGAATACAGCTGCAAAACTTGGAATGAAACAAAGGGGAACACAATACCAGCTCTGAAGACTTTGTTCAAAGTAACGTGAAATGTGCTGAACATTTCTAGGAGAATGAAAGTTGTGCCCATTGACTGAGAAGCTGAAACTAAGACAGGAGGAACTGCAATTATTGTGATTTTTCTAAGGCAAATTTTTATGTGTCTATACAAATCTCAAGGTTGTCCCTGGAGCAAAGCTCAAGCAGCTATTTGGCCAATGGTAATTTATAATTCTATCTTAATCATGACCCTAGGTGAGGGATCTAACTGATTTTCTTTCCAATCATACTTACTCCCATTGCTTCTTAGTGTTTGCAAGTGTATTTGAAGGGACCGTGAACACGAGAGTTACATCAGAGTTTTACCTTTAGCGCACTGCTCACAGTTGAGTTCATCTGACTGGTCCTCACAGTCAACATGTCCATCACACCGCCAGTCAGCAGGAATACAACGTCTAGTATCACACTGGAAGCCTGTATTGCATACTGCAACAATAAATTAATGGTAAAAATAGTCAGACGTGACAAGCTAGATTTGAGAACCAACATATATAAACATTTAATTCCCTTTTATAGCATATTGTTTTTAGGGATTCAGTATTGCACAATATTATCAGAACTTTACTGAACTGATGCCTAATTCAAATAAAAATAAACCTGGTACAATTTTAATAGGCAAAAGGAGAAAAATTTGAAGCTTTCCTTTCCCAAAAATTGATTAATTTTCATTGCGTCTTCATTCATTCATCAGCCCTTTGTTGGATCCTGGCCTCCGCTTCAGTTTCATAATCTTCGTTTCACACAGACTGTAAGATTCCTTGGATGAGTGATCAGCCCATCACAAGGCCGCTACCTACACTTAGGATGACAAAGACAGAATAAATGCACGCACAGACATCCATGCTTTGAGTGTGATTCAAATCCACGATTTCAGTGTGCAAGCGAGAAAAGACAGTTCATGCTTTAGACTGCATGGCCACTGTGATTGGCTTTTATGTTACCTATGTGATAGAATATATCAATAAACATATATATGTTTGATGTCTTTGAACAAACGGTTTTGAGAGGGCAAACATCATGATATACATTTATACGGTGTTTTGTGCTGGGATTTCAAACCATCTGCAGTTCTGTGGAAATTCTCTACTACTGATCCTTCAGTGTTCATTGGTCCTGATCACAGCCAATGAAATTTCCTGCTTTAATTCTTCCGTTTTGTGCTAACTGTTTATGTAAACAGAATCTTTCAGAAAATGATTCTAAGAGGTCACATGCTCACAGATCTGGAGGGCATGCTGCCCATAACCAAGCATATCCAAAATGAGCAGGAAGTCAACCAGACAGAACTAAACCATAAAAATGCTCATACTGTATATCCAGTGTAGAATTTACTGTACACAGTTGTCCACTGTCCTTCTGAAAGTGTATCCTCAAAACTGGCATCTATACATTGAAAATATGTGTGAAACTGTTTTTTTAAGATATGGAGTTACAGTCACCTTTCATAGTATTTATGATAAATTTGATTAAAGAATACCACAGGCTGTAATAGTGCACCATTCTGTATATTTCTTAGTGTATCAGTTCTGTCATGAGGGTTTTAGTGCTACAAACACAAATATTCTGGTTATTTATATAAGATGTATGAATTTGACATTGTCAGCAAATAAAACAATTTGCAGATCTGCTGAATTGTCTTGTAAAGGTGCAGAACTGGGTCAAAAATTTCTCATCTTTATGGCCTTTATTGGAAAAAGATGCTTTTAACATTGCGGCATGACCCAAACCTGACTTCATCATTCCATTTGGATTATAGATGGTTCTGGAACCACCCAGATGACATGGCAAGCTGTAAGTTTCCAGAATGACTATGCCTGGATAAAAGTGATGTGAAGGTAGCGAGCTGAGTAGTTGAGCTGAGTTACATTGTGAACCAGAGCAGATCTCTGCAACCGGAGTAAAACAGTGTGTAGTCAGACAAGAAGCAAGTTCTGTTCTGGCAGTATAAGCCGTAAGTTTGTGAGTGTAAAAGACAGTGCATTAGTGTAAAATGAAATAGTGGTGGATTAGAAAAGCTGAAATGAAGCTGATAAGAGGTTGCTCATAGTCAGAAAATGACATTTCCCAGAAACTATAAATGTCACCACATCTCAACACCACTGAGACCTCACTGCAACTTTCTAAGAATGTAACCCTCTTTTCAANTGATTTTAAGAGGTAAAATGAACTAGCTCCATGTTAAGTGGATCCCTTGTCACAATGGCATGGCGCGTCCTCAGGTTGCAGATGGAGGAGATGGACTCCAGATATGGAGGGTGGCTGAGAATATACTGAATCAAGGGAAACAAGCCAAGTTGCCATGGTTACAGGATCCAAGGAAAATAAATGGGGATAACATGAACAATATAAGGTATGCAGTCTACACAACAATGTCCTGTATTTAAAAAAACAAAGAAGACACTACTGTATCAACATTTGCTTTCATTATGTTTGTACAGATGCAACATGTTTTGACCCTTACACCAGGTCACCATCAGGCGTACAATGCTCCAGTCTGAGCCGATGAATTGCAATTAGTTATGATCTAATTTTTCAAATAAGTATCCTTATTGTGTCTTGAAATTATTTAAATGCATAAATACATATATTAAGTTTGGGTTTGTTAGTCCTGATAGCATTTATGTGCTCTCTTTTGCGAGCTCTGAATGTGTGCCCTGTTTGTCTGATATATTTGTGTGGGCATTCACCACATTGCAGCTGGTATATACCACTCTGGTTGTATATATCTCCTGGTATTCCTTTAAGTTTCAAATGGTGTTTGATTGTATTGGTTGTCTTGAAAGCAATTTTTAGGTTTGTATTTCGAAATAGGTTAGTGATGGTTCTGGTTTCTGGTCCAAAATATGTGAAGGTGGCCCATTTTGTTTTTTCTTTTTGGTCATTTAGTGGTGTTTGTGTAGAATTTACAGAAACTTTATTTTGGTGTTGGAAATTTGTGGGTAATTGTTGGTACCTGTTATTCTTTAGTATCTCATTTATAACTGTCAGTTCTTGATCTTTATTTTCTTGGGTGAGGGGATATGTGTTCATACAGTTTAATAGATAGTTTACTGCTGATCTTTTGTGTTTGCCAAAGTGTATTCTTGCTTTATATGGGGTTCTTCTTATGGTTGTATGTTGACACTGTGGTTAATATGTAGGCCTACTGGTGTGTGATGTATTGTTTAGTGTTTTTTTCTCCATAGTCTGCCCTTATGTGGAAAGTGTTTTGTCTGCACGAAAGTGTTTATACCAAAACTGTGTCCAACAAATAATAAGAAATATATCTTACACTATATATGATGCTACAATATGATATCTTTAATTCTTTAACATAATTTGTGAGGACATTGAGAATGTAATTATTCCTTTGTCACCAGCACAAAAAGAATCGCCGTTACTAAGATATGCTCATCATGGAACAGGAATGACCTGTTTATACTCAGAATGGATATATGAACTGACCTGGTTGTTGGGCCCTGATCTTTGCATCGATCACTTCCTGGTGTCCGACGCACACGTCAGGGTCTGGAGACTCTGGGAAAAGCTGGCAATCCAGGTACTCGGGTAATGACAGGCCAAATACATCCAAGAAGAACCCACAACGGCGTTTGGTCTCTGTTTTGGAATAAACGCAAAATTATTGCTGGAAAGCTGAATAAGAGCTTTCCAAACTGGTACATTTTAATTTGACAATGCTTCGCTTCCAGCTTCTGTTTGCCTTGGCAGCTTCTGCACAAAGTTCCCAAATGTATTCTTTCTTGTTTCTGTGGTATCACATCATCCCTGCCCTTAGCTTACTGCAGACGCCGATCATTTCAAATTGTCTTAACTAGAGAATCAAACGGTGACGACTCATGTGAAGTTTAATTCCGCAGTGGACCAAATTTGCGGAGAAAAAGATATGGGGCTTGTAACTTTCAGACATGACAATCGAGCTACTTCTGGATATGGAGATGTTAAAATAATTTATATAATTATACAATATTTAAAAAATTAATCCTGAATTCATCTGGGGGATCGGTAGCGCAGTTGGTTGAGGCACTATGTCACATACAGGAAGAAGGCAGGTTCAATTCCCGGTGAAGCCATTCAATTCCCGGTGATATATTTCAACATACAGATTGACCTAATCCTTCCAGCCGCAATATGGTAATATGGCCCTAGGGTCAACTCAGCCTCTAACAAAAATTAGTACCAGGAAGCTTCCTGGAGGTAAAGGGAGGCCGGCGCATAAAGCTGACAACCCTAACAAGTGATTTAATTGCATAAGCAGTTTGGCTTATAAAACTGTAAGGGCGAGCACACACCAAGGAAACTGGCAACCGCGACTTCCGAGAGCTGTAATCAGACTGGGTTGAACACGTGGAACCGAACTGATTAGCTCAAATTGAGGAAAGGGCAACTCAATTTCAACGAAACTCGTGGAAGACTGAGAAACTCAACTTCCAGGCAACGGAGCATGCTAGTCTTCTCACAGTTGCGTTGCCGCGTAATTTCCTAGTGTCAGCTGTCCTAACGTGCTTCTGTGATTCATTTTCGTCTTTAGATAGCGTGAAAGGTTGACGAAGCTGCTAGTTTTGTTTTTGTGCAATTAACTGAGCAAGAGCCTGGTATATATGACATGCCACGCAGACTATGCTAGCCAGGACAAAATATATTTGGCTTGGGAAAGAATTTCTCATGAGCTGAAGGAGTCTCGGTCCTGGTTAAGTTCTTCCGAAAAAATACGAGTATAAGCATCTGAGTTTAAATTGTCAGGGAAGAGCGAATGCAATCTGTGTTTTCTTTTCCTAGCATTGTATTTAAGCATCCTGTTGCATTAATATATCATTTATTTCACATATATTTCCGTCTTAAATTCAACTTATTATCTAGTAATCCTTCTTCCTCATTACATGTTTTGGCTGTATACGGCCATCATCAAGTGTCTTCTATTTCGCTAAAATTGTTGCACTCTATGGTATGTCAAAATTGCATACCGAGTGTCAACGTGATATTTCTGAATTAAAATAAGTTGGCCCTTAATTAAATTAATTAACATCCCAATGTTTTCCTTATGGTCGTCGTCCTCTTTTCTCACGCCGTCTCAGCTACCACCATATTATGACAGGATCAGTATTATTATCTGACATTGCAGAAGATAAGTTCACGAAATTAAAAATTACAATCACCCATTACGTCGGATGAACACGCCCACTTGAGATGATGTGAGCAACTAATCAAACATAAGTTTCCTCTGTATGCGCCTGCTAGTCTGTAAACCAGTTGCGTGCTTGAAATCGGTGACATTTCTCGGAAGTTGCGGTTGCGTTCCAGTTGCCAGTCCCTTGTTGCTTTTTGACCATTCCAGTGATTAGCATTCCTTTTTATAATCTTGACTCCAACATACAGAGCACGTAGTGGGGTGTGGAGTCCAACTGGGTCCACTCGGCACGGCGGCCACTGATTGGCCTATTGTAGCCTGCCCCGGGTGGTTATGATGATAGAGAATTTGGTGGAAGATTGGCAGAGGAAACGGAAGTACTCGGAGAAACCCCCGTCCCAGCGCCACTTTGTCCACCACAAATCCCACTTGACCAGACCCGGCATCGAACCCGTGCCGCCGCGTTGGGAAGCCAGCGACTAACTGCTTGAGCTATGACGCTGCCTTACAGAGCACATATCTCACTGGATTCAATTTGAAGGCCTAGGTAGGCGTCTGAGATAGTATCATCTCCAGACACACTATGAGGTACGATTACATATTTTTGTGTTAAAATCCAAGACGTGAAATATTTACAACCAAATATGAACAAACGCCTTACCATAACAAAGGTTCCTGCAGGGCCTAACAAGTTGTCCTGTAGGGCCACATTTTGGCACAAAAACAGAGCACAGAAACAAAGCTGCCAACTCGTAGCACCGAACGTCGACCACAGCGTCATAAACTTCCAGCTCCTGCAATGGATATAAGAACTCAATGTTAGTGAAACCGTCTGGTACTAGTTTTCTCTTCAGAATCACCTACCTCAGTATCAGTCCTAGCAAGTGCTTCACTCTATCGACGAAATATGGAACATAACCCGCGGCATGTAAGAGCCATCTTGGATAGCAGTCAAGTTTCTGTTCATAATGGAATTCCGTCATGTGCGGTCACGTGCACCTTGCAGTAAAAAAATGAATAGTGAAAGAATCTGGAATATATCTTTTTGCGAATATGTAACACAGGAAGAAGGTATATTTAATTTTAAGTTTGCATATCATTATGATTCCTAGATATGTCTAGTTTATTTATTTATAGGGTCCGATCAGAAAGGAATAGAGTGGGTACCGCTTACTGCGATCACTTCGGGACATACTGTAACAATAATCGACGTAAGAAGAATGTTGTTACTGAACATTCACCTTTCTCATCCCCTCCACGTTCTATATTAATTGAATTTAAAACATCATAATTTTCTTCCTCTCCGAGCTACGAATATTTTTTTCTGGTCAGTTACTTCTCGGAAGTCTAGTTATATCCGCGTTGAACATTTCTTCCAGAACTCCCTCGACTAATATTGTATTTCCGTATCCTACTGCACAGATGTATCACTTTACACACTTCTGTTTTTAATGCACCTTTGTTTACAATTACTCCTCAATTTAAAACAATATTACACTTAAAATTAAACTGCTACGTGTTCCAGTCGTACTTAGCCATCCTCAGACAATTGTATACGTGTTGAAATTACTACACTACATTAGTTATTAAGTTAAAATATTCCTATGTTATTCCATTTTCGTTGTTCTGTCATTAAAATATATTTGTTTGAGAATATCACTCATTGTCTGTACTTGCGCAACTTTCTTGCGGCGTCCGTGTTTTCTGTAATGCATAATATATTCATAATTTTTGTTATCATTAAATTTGAGAACAATTGAATTTTGGTACTTGTTTTAATATTACTTACTTGTGTTGTTTGTGTAGCCCTACGAATATTTATATGGTGTTATTATCGTTGTTAGTTTTATCTGCAATATATAAAGATGTATTATTAATATATGCTATCAGCTATGTTTATTGTCTGTATGTTATTTTCTTTATACACTTACTTGCCCCATTAGTATATACGCTCCCGCGCAGTTGACAACGTTCATATTCATTTCTTACGCCCTTTCCTTCGATGATTCTTCTCGAAAACTTTTGGGTATACAGATCTTGGGTTCGAATTTTCACCAATTGAAAAAGTCTGAAATTGTTGACATAGGCCAGCTGCTTCACCGATTTCTAAGCGTAGTATTTCGAAAGAATGTACACTGTGTCGCAGTAGGTAGCTCCTTGATCAGGACCGGTCAGGACGGAAAAAGGGAAGCCTGTGACTGGGCGGATGAATAAGGTGACGATTACGTAGGAACCAGGAAACTCCACCTGGGAAATTGCATATGGCATATGGATGACACGAAGGGGAGGGGGCTCCGATTCCCAACTAAGCCGATGAAATCGGTTCAACCGAGCAGGCTGGCGTCAATGTTCCCAGAACTTCTTGTTTCATCTTTGTTCTGGCCGTACGACCTACATTTAGTGATACTCTCAGATCACATTTATGTCCAATGGAGATGATCCTTATTTTCAGCAAAGCAAAGGGCGCGGGAAGAGTCCTAAAGTTCCGATGTCCTTCACACTGCGATAGATCCTCTTCCATTAACCAATAACGCGCAGTTGTGTCACCAGATGGCAGTACTCACCTGCTGCGCGTCACGTTGGGTGAAGTGTCCCATGTAGTTGGGGAACATTGTGAAGTTGTACGGGATGCGGTGATGTTGACAGAAACTGACGATCACGGGCAGACAGATACCTGCAAACAGGGACAAGAGCTTCAGGTACGTATGCATACGGAAGCTGAATACCGAATGACACCGGTGATTACAAGTTTTGTTCAGGCCTGTATTAACATCTGAAGCCACTTGTTTCTTTCAATAACTTTTCAGTTAATATTGTGACATGTAGACCCACTGCCAAGAAACAGCTGCGTAAACAGGCGAGAGTACAACAGCCATTGCTAGGGAGTAGTTCTGTAGATATGTGTCCTCGGAAATGAGAGAAGACGCAGTAGTGGAAGAGAAGTCTTCTATTCGGTCCGTGTCGGGGCTATGTAAAGAGGACCGTAGTACAACTTTGCTTTGGGTTACCCTGACTTAACCTTAAACATATGTGAGAGTGAATGCCTTCGATCCCGGTTACTCAGAGTCAGTCGACAGTCGATTCATTGAGTGGAGCTGGACTTTACAGAGAGTGAGGTGGTCTGTGAATGAGCAGTTGTTTTTTGTGGTTCGCTGTGGGGAATCTCTACTGTTAACAACCGTAATCTTCCTGTGATCAGTGCGGGCTGTAACAAACTGAGAAGATTTACTGCGCAAGTTGTTAGTGATCCAGAGATAAGTAGAAAGTCTAGTAATTATTCAAGAAGATCAGAAGAGCGGGTCTGATTGTGAGACATTGCATTTGAACGAGGGGGTTCCCAACGAGTGCTATTCAGTAGGAGTTCGACGTTGACCCAGAGGATTGAGTGGGCTAGTGGTGGATATTGTACTTCAGTGAAATTAGTGGAGTGACAATAGAGTGACTGTGAGCTACGAACGGAGTGTCGAGTCCAGAATGGCAGATGTCCCAGTGCAGGGATACCTGTCAGTTCGAAATACTGGGTGACATTGAGCATGTTGCAAGGCACACTCCAGCTTCGGTGGGTGAGAGCGAGAAGTGGTCTTCCATTGTAAACTCGACAGAGGTGAACAGAGAAAGTGTCCGTAAAGCCCTCAGTGGGAAGACACTACTTAGTCTGTGCTCAAGGAGAGTATCCTAGCAGGCCAGTCTGAAACGCCAAAGTCCGCTGCCACAAAGGAGGATGGCTTCAAAGAAGTTCGGAGGCAAAGGAGGCGTAACACCGATGAGGCCGCCACAACTTATAAGAAAGCAGTGCCGACCGCAGCATCTGACCAAGTAGACAAACCCCCGAAGGTGGCCACCCATAATTTCTTCACCCCCCTCAGGGCAGCCGCCATGGACACGGATTCCTCCAGTGCGGTGGCTACACCACAAGAAGAAGCAGTTACGAGTAAAACAGGAATGGCGACCCCAGTAGTGATTACAGCTACCACTAACCTGATGCAGTTGCAGAAGGTAATCAAAAGTGTGGTTAAAGAAAACTTTGAGTTCTGTAACACCAGAAACGGAAAAAGGTTGATCACAAAAGCTTGGCGGATTTTGCGGTAGTCAAATCCCATCTCGAGACTCACAACCCTCCGTACTTTACCTTCTACCTTAAGTACCTAAAACCGATCATGGTCGCAATACGCCAACTTCCTGTGAATACCCCGGCAGACGACATCTCTGAAGGACTGGTGAGTCTAGGCTTTGACATTATCGGTGTTAAACAGATGACATCTACTCGTCGGTCTCCGTCGGAGGAAACACCAAACAAAAACCTCCGCCTATTCCTCAACACCTTGCCAAGAACGGCAAAATCCCAAGAGATCTTCTTCTTGACAGCCTTCTGCCACATTACAATCGGGGTGGAGGCATATAGAGCTCAGAATGGCCTTACGCAGTGCCATAACTGCCAACAGTTTGGCTACGTCTGAGCAAACCGAAAACAACCTCCCCGTTGTTTGTGATGAGGAGGTGGTCACTGGTACAAGGAGTGTCCAGAGAAGGGAAACGCTGCTTCCACACCAATATGCAGTAACTGTAAGTTGGCCGAGGGAGAGAAAGCCCATCCCGCCAATTATCGAGGCTGCAGACACCCGAAGGAGGAGCTGCAGAAGAGGAAATCACAGAGCACAAAAACTACAACGAGAAGAGTGTTCTCCCCAAATTTTACTACTCCAGATATCTCCTTCGCGGCGGCGCTCCGAGGTAGTACTGCACAGCAGCAGCTGTCTCCAGCACAATAAATTCAAGTGGCAGATCTACCGGAAGTAGGAAAACCGAATGTCTCTGCTCCTGAACAGCAACAAGAAACAGGTCAGTCAGTTCGGGCTGCAATATTAATCAGTCAACCTCTCGACAATATATCGTGAGTAGTATTTGTAGTACGGCAAATTATGACAGGTGCAGTATCAGAGGAGGACAAAATAGTGGCCATTACCAAAATTGTATTAAATCTAATGAAACAAAATGGCCACAAGGATTCATAGGCCCCTTAAAGTCATAGCATTTAATGCGAATGGCATTGGGAGACAGCGCTATGAGCTCAGTAGACAGCTGCAAGAGTTACATGTAGACGTGGCTCTGTTCTCAAAGACAAATCTCAAACCCCATGTGAGGTTCTTTATGCCAAATTACCACTTTTATAGAATCGACCGCCACTCAGGCAGAAAAGGAGGAACTGCCGTTGCAGTAAGAAAAGGCATTCCCCACAACACTGTAGATCTACTGCCCATTGTTCCAGTAGAAGCGACAGGGGTCTGCATACTTATTGGTAATAGCGAAGTACTGCTTGCAGCTGTTTATAAATCTCGGCGCTGTGCCTGGAATAATGCTGACATCACTGAGCTCTTAGACCATGTGTTCACAGGCGACAAATTGTGGAACGACATATTTGTCGTCATAGGCAACAATGACGAGTGTAAATTAGAAGAAGTGTTTCTCGGCACCTCTGTATCAAACATACAAATGTAATTGGTCATCCATGCCTTCAAACGGTCATAATACGGGTTTGAGTAATATATATAAATTCAGTTCCTATCTCAGAGAGAACACGTTACGTCTCTGCTACAAAGCCCAACCGGTTAATGCTGTTTAGGGAAACAGTCGCTGTTTATTGTGAGAACCATACGGAACACACAGATACACTCTGTGGGCAGAATGCAGCATATAAGAATTCAGTCCGTACCTCACAGGAAACATGTTACGACTCCGCTACATAGCCCAACCGGTTAATGCTGTTTTTGTGAGAACAGGTGATACACATATAACGGCTGGGCCAGGTTAAAATCCTATGCCGTAACCTTGTACCACGCAGTAAAGCTGAAGCTGCTCTGTTCGCCGTAGAATACGGCAACTTCTCCGACACTATCGTCATGCGAGTAGTCTAAACAAGCTATGGCAGGCGCTTTCCGATATCTGTAAGGACACATTCCATAGATTCGGACTGCAATTAACGTCGTCACCGGTTCGTAACGCGGAGGGAAAAGGCTGTAGCAAAAGCTTTGAGTAGCAGCCATGTTTCACATTAAGTACCTATAACATTCTGCGGGGAAACAAAAAAACTGTGGAACCAAATTACAGTTATTTCTATTATAATGCAAAGACCTTGTATTATAGTTCTGACATTACAACAAAATTTAAACAAGTTGGAAGGTGAGAGTTGCGCTGTAGCAATGACCGTCACATGGTAGCAGCTAAACCAATCATAGCCTATCCTGTTTGTACCGTATGCTGCTTCTCGCAAAGGCACCGAGTTGCCAAGTCACGCCGCAGAGAAATGCGGTGTTGAAAATCTATTTTAGCGGGTGATCTCAAAACTAAGCACTCATTTTGGAATGGTACAGTTTCAAACTCATGGACTTATTTCATTTGAATGAATTCAAAATTTCCGCACCACAATGCCCCACTCATTATTCCCCTGAGGGAAATGGTGATGTGCTGGATATTGTGGTCCACAAAAATATCAGTGGGTCAGATGTTATTGTCTCCGATATTTTGTACTCAGATCACCTATCAATAATATTCCACATACTGGATCACGTCAAAATTTGGAATATTTCGGAACCTATTGAACAATTCACAGATTGGAATAAGTTTCAAAGCCTCACCAATGAATGAATATAATCGAAAATCAAAATTAACTCGGTGGTAGAAGACGATAAAACGGCGCGCGGCTTTACAGCCTCTGTTTCTTCGGCATATAAGTTGATGACAAGTAAAGATATATTTTTAGACATAAACAACGACCTTCATGGCCTACATTGCTTGCCTCATTGCTCTCAGCTCTACTGCAAAATTTCAGTCGCATCAATGGGAGACGATGTCACGAAAAGTTGCGGGACAATCGCAAAGAAACGAGAAAACCACACGTCACGTACGACCATTATCGTGAAATCTGTTGCGCCAGAAGACAAGCAGTCTTAACCCTTCAAAGTCCAGTGGTCACTATTAGTACCACCCGCTTTAACATATTGTCACGTGTATGAGTGACTACAGACGAGGTTTGGTTTGGTGATTGGATTTATTGACCACTTATACATACAACTCGTACTTACAAGTAACTACAGTTCCATTGCTAATCTCCACAGTTTACATATCTCTAGAGCACAAGACGAGCCTTCTCAGCTTGCTTTCACTAGTCGTTTCCCGGTAATGGATCTTAACAATGGAGATTCTTCAGCTTCTGTGCTCATGTCGTTACTGTCCGACCAATATCCCACAATTCTTCAACGTCAGAGTCATTTTACGACTGGCGTTTTACGGCCAATCAGTTTGTCTTGGCGACAAGCCCCTTGAGACTCACTCACAACTGAACACTTAGTTGAGGCACTCTTAAACAAACCAGAAAGTCGCGGTTTCGGGTCCCGATGAAGTGGATTTTTTCAATTGAACTAATCCTTTCAGCCGCACTATGGCCCAGGTCGACTCAGCCTCTAACAAAAATGAGCGCCATGAACTTTCTTGGAGGGTAAAGGGTTGCCGGCCGGCTCATAACGCTGACAACTTTACCGCCATCTGTGAGCCGACAGTCTACAGAAAATGTGTAACCTCGAAGTCTCACAACCCTACGGGCCTTCACGGCCTGTTACAGGGATAGCTTTATTTCTTTGTTTACACTTGCGGTTACAGTCCTTATGTAATATCCTCTCTAACGAGTGGATGGGTCTATCGTTTACAATTGCTGCTGGCCCTCGCCAGTGCAGTCATTCTCAGGTTCGAGTCCCGCGGGACTCATCGTTGCATTTTAGTGTCTCAGATTTGAGACTACCCCAACTTGGAGGGCCGGGTCCCCGTATTTATATACCCCAAGAAAAGGGTGGCCCGGTTATACCCCCAGGCACTGGGTTCCCTTTTCGTCCCCTCCTACGACTCGCAGGGCTACGGTGTAGGTATTCGACCCCGCCTCCACACGGGTAAGCCCCCCTCACAACTCTCGCCACAATTGTCCTCCCTTACAAAACTTCGTCACGGACAGCGTAGAAAACACCGTTTCCAAGAGTTCTATTGTTGCGCGCGGACACATTGCCGTGGGAACCCGTTCGTTTGCGAAGGTATTATTCAATAACAGCTGCGTATGTTTGCTCATTAAGAATCTGTCACCTAGCAGCGGTTGTTTAGTTGCTTTTTTTTCGCGGTTGTTATCGTTATAGAGTCAACACGCTACAATAATAAAACTCCGCATTCTGTCCACAGAGCACACTTGTGTGTCCCGTATAGTTCTCACAATAAACGACTGTTTCCCTAAGAAGAGCACAGTCTTTGCAGTGGAGATTTAACGCAGCATGTATACAACGCAATAAATTCTCTCTTCGGCATTGTTACTCTGCCTTTCATTATGAAACATTCCTAACAAGGTCTGAGAATATACACCCGCTGTCCTTCAGTCTGCAGGGACCCCTACCTACGTAACGTAATAACCGGACTTCATTCGTACATCGGAAACTCCACCGCTGCTTTCACAAACATCCAAAAAGGAATTCCCTCCAGCAAAAGGCGCTGTACTCGTACATAGATTTTTCCTACCTTCAGGATATATGGGCTCTGTGAACGTTGCAACGTTGAACCCTTAACCCTTTAAAGACAGAATTTCCTCTAAATGAGATATAAGAATTCAGTTCGTACCTCACAGGAAACACATTGAGATTCACGAAATTAAACACTCTAATGACGTTTAAAAGACCGCCTCTGTGGTCTAGTGGTCAGCGTTCCAGGCTACAGATCCAGAGGTCCGGGTTCGATTCCCGGTGCTACCAGATTCTTTCTGAGAAATAGTGGGTCTGGAACGGGGTCCACTCAGCCTCGTGATGATAATTGAGGAGCTATTTCAAGGAAATAGCGGCTCCGGTCTGGAAAACTGAAGTTAACGGCCGTGGGGATTCGTTGTGCTGACCACGCGACATCCTCTATCCGCAAAAGTTGGCACTAAACTTCGCCGACAAGCGGTGGTCGCTCGGTCGGTATGGTTCGCTTGCGGACTGAAATCACGGAGTTAATGACGTTTAAAAATTAAGAGTTAAAATATTAGTTTCTGCGACGCAACGGTGTGTAGCCCGGTGGACGACCATAGATGTTTCGGAGGAACCTACTGCCTCCATCTTCAGTATCTAAGAGTAAACCTAAGAAGCAGGATGGAGACACAACGGCGTATAGCCCGGTGGAAGAAAATCGATGTTTCGGAGGAACATATTGCCTCCATCCTCAGTGTCTAAGAGTAAACCAAAGAAGCAGGAACCTCATTCCGAAATATCGGTAACCTTCTACTAGACTACATGACGTCACATCCCAGAAGACCCTCCTCCCCATAAAAGGTGCTGTAAGAACCTGAAATCTAAAACCCATGTTTCGTTTAACAATCGACAAAGGAAGCCGTCTAGTTTTATTAGATGTTTGCCAATGTTTCGGAGGAACGTACTGCTTCCATCTTCAGGTTCGCAGAATAAGTTCAGATAACTGCTTGCTTCTTTGCTTTTTGTGCTTGTTCTCAGACTTCGAAGATAGATGTCCAGTTTTACCAGACTACACGGCGTCATATAACAGAGGAACCTGTTCTTCTTAGTCACTGTAGTGTGAATTTCGGACCTCTAAAGCAAGCAACTTCACATCAGCCCAGGGAAGTTTAATTAACGTCATGCTTGTGTGCATATTGACACGTGATACATGAAGTATGTGATCTTTGGGGAAAGAAGGTTTCAGATAGAAATTCCAGACTTGAAAACCCGATAAATTCCTACAAAGAAATGTGGAAGTGAAATGCTCAAGGCCAATTCGATAATCCTGTATCCTTCCAAGCCTTTGATACGCTTTTCTTGTCCACCTCGCACTCAGCTCTCGCTTTGACGTCACAATAAACAAGCCTCGATACACATGGGTCAAGCAGGGTCTCTCTTAGCCTGCAGCAACGTAATGCTGAAATGCTATAAAGTTAGTACAGACGGGATTTGGGTTGGAAACCGGATTTATTGAACACTTTAACACACAACTCGTGACTACACTCTACAAATCACTATCACACAGAGACTAGTGCCCTCAGTCACAGTGTTTACTGCACTGCTTGGTAACGTATCCCAACAGCGGACGGTCCTCACCTCCAGGGCTGACGTCCTCGCAGGCTGGCGGCCATGTCACACCAGTCTCCTTTGCTGTCTCAGGACTTTACTCGGGCCAGCATTCTGAGTCTTGAGAGCCCGAGTTACTTTACGACTGGTGGATTACCACCAATCAGTTAGTCTTGTCGCCAAACCCCTTGAGACTCACGACAAAAGATTTCTTTGGAACTGAATCCTTGCGGTCACATTCCATTAGTAACATCCTATCTGACGAGAGGATGGGTTTGTCTCTTACGAACATGCTTGGGCTTTCGTCAGGTGTACATATTGAATTTTATCGAAAACTCTTCCTTTTGCACTATACACAAGTCCTCTGTCAGTGCAGGCTTTGCAAAGCAGATCACGTCTATCTTATATCTTATGTTACAACAGCAGCTTAGTCACTTGAACGGTCGTTAGCTTGACCGCCGCCAAATTTCGCAGCTCGTCTTCGTTATATAACTACGACAAGGACCGCACAGAAAACACTGTTTCCATAGCTCTTCTATTGTCGTGTGCGCTTCTGTTGAGACCTTCACGTGACGGCTACTAAAGCGGTGTTTACATTAGCGTGGCGCCACGGCGGAATCCTGAGGCGTCAAAATGTGCCGTTTTTGAAAGCCGTGACCAAGCTTCGGAGTGGCGTATTCACACGCCTTTCCTACACGCAATGTAAACACTGGAATGTTTGAAACATATTACACGCCTGGGGTCGAGGTTCCACGTGATCATTTCAGTCGCTGTACGAAGATGGGAGGGGTGTTACTTACGTGCGGTGCTGTTGCTGAAGTAATACAAATTGACCTGTTGCTTGCTGAGTTGACAAAGGCGAGCTCTTGGACTAATCTAATCTAATTTGATTGTAACAATGGTTCACAAATGTTGAGTTAAATTAACATGTTTTTACAGATTTGATGACTGCATTTATGTTTTCTCTTGTATTAAAGCGCTTGTCATCTCATTCATAGTTGCTTTGTACCAAAAAAAAAAAATTTTAAAAAATTGTATTGAAAATAATAAATTGCAATATTGATTTCAGCTGAGTTCCTTGACCTTATTCTCAAAAACCCACTCCAGCACAAAAAAAAATAAAAATACATTTACAGGACTTAAAGAAAATTAATTAAATAACTTTAAATGATTATTACTTCTAATGAAGGAAATACCATATTATTATTTGAAGGTCGGATGTACATTTGAGGGCGGATAAATGAGTCCATTACATCGAACCAATGAACCTTAGGAAGGTAAACGTCGGCTCCCGCACCTGATTTCTGACTATCTTGTATCTTCCTCAACTCTTGCGAATAAGATTCCTTAAATTCTTAAATTTTGAAGCAACTTCTTTTGTACCGAAGCCGTCAACTGATAATGCAGCAACAATACGTTTGATTTCTGCAGTTCGCGAGTCACGATTTCTGTAGTCTTCGGAATTCACGGCGTACAAACATGGTTCACTTTGATAAAGCTGATTCAACCGCATGGTATTGTTCTCCAATAACTTAAGCGACAGTTTGTTCCCATCCTTTAACTCTTTTCCGGACATTTCGGCAACGTTCCCGCACGGGGTGCACAACAGAACTGAAACTCACGCCTGTCACGCCGGGTTCAGGCGAAGAAACCAAAACGCGGTTTGGTTATTTGTCACGCCTGGCTGAGAGAAGCGTGGCGACTGGCAGGCGTGCGTTCACGCCTACGTATTCACGGCTGTTTTGTTTACACGAGCCGTGACGACGGCCGAACTGCTTTCACGCCTGTTATTAGACATGGCACCACGCTAATGTAAACACCCCTTAAGTTATTGTCTAGCGTAGGGCGTGTTTACGGAGCCGATCCCTAGCAACGGTCGTCTTTGCTGGCTTCACAACTCTGGCATTCAGCAGACATGCCGCAATAAAAAGTTCGGGGCGTACACGCACCATTGCAGTGCCTGTGGTTTGCAAACAATCAAACCATATGCATGGATGAATGAATCCTGCCTTATACAGAGTGGCGCAAAAAGATGGGAACTTTTGAATGTGATGTTGGCAGCAGTGTGAGGGGAGAAGAAATGTGGGGAGGGTGGTAAGTTGTAGAGTAGCACTGGAGGTTTAGTAGCCAAGGAACAGTTGAACGTTCAAGAACGCGTAGTAGCCGTGCGGGCTTATTATCGACACGGCGACAGTTTGGTTGAGGCCTTACGGGAGTTTAGGCGGCATTTCAACCTTGCCCCTTGTGCCCACGCTCCATCTAAACATGCAATTCGAACGTGGGTTCAAAATTTCGAAGAGACTGGTTNAGGCCTCAACCAAACTGTCGCCGTGTCGATAATAAGCCCGCACGGCTACTACGCGTTCTTGAACGTTCAACTGTTCCTTGGCTACTAAACCTCCAGTGCTACTCTACAACTTACCACCCTCCCCACATTTCTTCTCCCCTCACACTGCTGCCAACATCACATTCAAAAGTTCCCATCTTTTTGCGCCACCCTGTATAACGATGCTGTATGAACTGCGGGGGAAAATGAGTGTCGGATAATAGGACAGATAGTGATTACGGATATCGCCGTGTAGTTACGAGAGAGCCCCACGCTTCGGAGGAATTACTGCCTCCATATTCAGGGTTGAAGAGTAAACGAATCCCAATATGAAGGCCGCTTTTTGCTGGTTGCTTGCTTCAGACACAAAATGACGTGTCAATATGATGACCTTCGATGTCCTTGAGAAAAATGGAGAGGAATCGGCTGTGTCTATTTCAAGGCATTACCTCATCATTGGAGTTACTGAACAAAACCACAAAATACCTGTCAGCATAGTCAGTATCTTGAGATTATTTTTTATTGCTAGTGGGGTGACACTAAGTCCCTTGTACTGCGGCCACTTCTGGCCTACTGTACCAGCCCCAGATGATAGGTCAGGGTGATTGTGGAGCAGTTGGTAGAATGAAGATTGGCAGGGGAAACCGAAGTACTCGGAGAAAACCTGCTTCAGCGCCACTTTATTCACCACAAATCCCACTTGACCAGATCCGGGATCGAACCCGGGCCGCCGCGGTGGGAAGCCAGCGACTAACCGCTTGACCGACAACGGGAAGTCTCTCAATTTGTCATACAATCTTTCGTACAATTAATTTCCCCTACATTCTCCCGTATTCCTGTAAAAAAAAAAAAGTAAAAGTAAAGCTATCCCTGTACCAGGCCATGAAGGCCTATACGTTTGTGAGACGTTGAGGGTCCCACATTATCTAGACAATCAGCTCAAAGATGGCGGTAAGGTTGTCAGCCTTACGAGCCGGCCGCGCTTTGATCCCCAGGAAAATTATTTAATTAATTCCTGGTGCTCATTTCTGTTAGAGGCTGAGTCGACCCCAGGGCCATAGTGCGGCTGGAAGGATTAGGTCAACTGATAAAAATCCAGTGACCTAATCGGGACTTGAACCCGCAACCTTCCGACTTGTAGCATAGTGCCCCAACCAACTACGCTACCGCGTGCCCCCTCCCGTATTCCTGTAAAATAATGTTATCCAATAATAGGTCCAGATGAAAGTTTAACATAATCTCCCATGAATGACCTACAAAAATATTCGATCCTAAACCATCTCCTTGAAACAGTATATTATAATTCACTTCCATATGAAGATATTACCAATATTCACAGAATATACACGATACACTGAAACAAAAGATCTGTTTCTCTTTCGTGATCTACCATATGAATTAGGTTCATACGACATGTTAATACTCGACAGTTTGCTGCTATGGTAACTCGAAATTGCGTCATTTCAGAGATTACAGCTCTATATATAGAGAGAGAGACAATGTTCTGTCACAGCTTTTCACTAAACGAAGGTAAATCTGGCTTCAGTTGTAGTCTATTCTTTCCACTAGTCTTTTGTTCACCTTGTACCGAATGTTATCTATCGTTCTCCGAGGTGGGTTCAGCAACACAATTCATGAAAGGACTTATCTGCAATCCTCAATGCTAGTTCCAACTTAAGCGTTACCGATCAGTTTGCAGTCCACAGATTTAGGGACCTGCTGCTGTAACCAAGCTATTTATAGCCCACAGCACAGGCACGTAGTCACCTGATCCCACCTTTCTGACTCGGGTTCACTCTCAGGTGCGCAGCTCATATGGGATTTATGGTGGATAAACTGACACTGGGCCAGATTTGCTACAGTTTCCCCTGCCAATTTTGATCCATCAAATGCTCCATTTATTTCGTATATCATTTGGCGCTGGTACAATAATTAATGGTTTGAAGAATGCCGTCATCTTGGATGTGGCGCCGTGTAGATATTGTGTAAACCGATGTTACGGAGGAACCTATCTCCTGCTCAAGCTGGTTCCTCGCATACGGATTTTTATACCCTGAAGATGGAGGAGATACGTTCCTCCGAAATATCGGTTTACACAATATCTACAAGGCGCCACAACCCAGAAGACGGCATTCTTCATAGTCACCGCCGCGAAAACCTCAAATCTTACATAAATAATGGTTTATTTCATTAGAATCACGAAATGTTTCGCTAAGCTTATGATCATCATCAGGTGGTAATGTTTGAGAAATAATAAGACAACTAGCGACTTGATTATATTAATTTTCGTGGCTGGAGAATGGGCAGGTACATTTCCAATGAAATCGGATCCATTCTCCAAATAGAAAATCAATATAGGCAAATCTTTAATTCCATTCTTGCGCCAAAAATTACTACCTCATGATTATCATTGTTTCATTGAAACATATGGCGGTTTTAGTGAAATGAATTACTAAATTGTTCTGAAGTCCTGCCCATGAATCTTGTGTGTAGTGAGTATGACCTACACAGAAGTACCGGGGGTGCTTTCTTGAGGGGTAAAACTGACGACTCACCTTCATCTAGAGCCAAGATAAGAAGTGGTGAACCTATACCTCCACTGCTGTATGTATCTTAATGACAGTGCTCAACGAATTAACCTAATCTGTTATTCATCCATCTACCTATCAACAACACTGTAAAGTTATTGTCAGCGATATTAAATAAATCATAAATAACCATAAATTCTTAATGAAATTCGAATTGGTTGTCTCTGAAGAGATGCATACCCCCCAACGAAGGCAAACGCCCTCATTTCCAAAGCATACTAAAATTCCATAATCCAGATCACTAGTCATATGTATTGATCACCATTCCAAGCGTTGGCGGGCTATTTGCCGATATTTTCTTCGCCAATATCCGGCCCTTCGGAGTCCTCCGCCAGTCAACGAATCCTGGAGCAACATGGCGTCTCATTCCCATGACTCCTTACACTGAGAATCAGGTGACGAGGTTCAGAGCTCTCCGGTCTGGTGCGACGCAACGATCCCAATACGGAGTTTCCTTCCACATTTAGGTGAGGAGGACTAACCTTCCAACATGTGACCAGCAGGTGATGTAGGCAACAGCACGGGGTCGAGTCCTATTTACTCACTTGGTCAAGAACTTCCTCCTTTTCTGGAACCTGAGGGTTCCTTACCATGTTCGACTATGCCATACGTTCCTGTTTTACGCAAAATGTAAAAAGAAAGGAAAGAAAAAAGAAAGCAAATCTATCACTATAAGAGGCCGTGGAGGCCCACAGGACTGTGAGACGTCGAGGTTCCCACATTCTCTATACAATCGGCTCATAGATGGCGGTGAAGTTGTCAGCCTTACGCGCCGGCCACCTTTTACTCCCAAGAATATTTCTGGTACTCATTTCTGTTAGAGGCTGAGTCGAACCCAGGGTCATAGTGCCTGTATGTATGTATGTACATATATACAGCTCCTCTATATGTGTACATATATGGAGTCTCTGTGTGTAAATACTGTATATGTGTATGCAGTACAGGACCTATATGCAGGCATATATACAGGATAATACTAAAGGGAAAGAATTTCGAAATTCGAATATTTTATGCAACGTATAGGTTTGGAGACACACGTGTGAAAGAAACGCGCCAATTAATCCCCCTTTGTTCGACCATGTGATTCATTTATTGTATGTTGTCACGTGACGAGGGGAACAACTCGCAAAGATTCAGTGGGTTGAATAAAGGAACTGCAGTCCCCGCGAACAGTCACCACTTTGGGAAAGCAGTACCTCATGTATCTGTTCATTCCCGCCAAACAAAAATTTGCCTGTCCAGTGCAGTTCCGGTCCTCGAGTGTGAACCAGCCGCCGTGCAGTCTGCCAAGCCTTGTCCGTCTTTTCGTAGAACTGTTTCTGGGCTAAAGTGGGTCCGAGGTTCTCACACAGTTGTAAGGCCGTGTAGTTCGGAGACAGCAACACGTTTCGGAAGAGTAGCATATAAGCAACTAGCAAGAAGTAGGTGGCAAGCTCCGACTTGTTTACTATTCGACCTTGAAGATGGAGGCGGTACGTTCTCCAAAACGTCAGGCTCTGTCCGACCTAAATGGCTTTACAACACAGAAGAGCTTGCGCCATTTACTGGATTAATTTTATGTTTATTGTTATTACGCGCGTTACTGCAATGATATCCAGTAGAAGAACGTAACGGACCCAGCTTCTAACTAGGGTAAGCCATTTAATAATGTATGTAAAGTAAAGTAAATCTATCCCTGTAACAGGCCATGAAGACCCATAGGGTTGTGAGACGTTGAGGCTCCCACATTATCTAGACAATCGGCTCAAAGATGGCGCTAAGTTTGTCAGCCTTACGCGCCGGCCGCGCTTTACTCCCCAGGAAAATTATTTATTTAATTCCGATATAATCTCTTTAGGTTTCTGATTTGTGTCACATTACTGAAACTAAATTATATGAAGGTAATGGCTTCCAGTTTTACCTCTGAGCTTTGACGTCACGTTAAGCCACACTCATTCCCCACCTCTCCGCCCCTGGATGCCCCTGAGGCTCGCTCACTACCTCCGGAGTTATGCACAGCTCACGTAACAGTAACAACACAGATCTCGTCTCGCAGGAGCGGAACCCGCGGGGAAGAGAAATCAACGCTTTCACGAAAGAGTACAATTGAAAAGTTACTTCTTCTGAAAGAAAGTAACAGAACGGAGTCTCCGAAATACATAGCTCAGAAGTAATCTTAAAAAATGGACATTGAGAAAATATGTAAATGAAGTGTAGGGTTTGGTTCAGAAACAGAAGCGCGTCTTACACTTGCTCGAAATTGAGGAAAAGTCATTGACATAACGGGCGAGCGTCGAGGAATTTCAGTCTGTACTCAAAGCGCTGACAAAGGAAGTGAGAAAGCAAATGTGAAGCATATTACATGGAGAAAGGCAAAGCATTGCGGGAAAATGCGCTGCAACTATTAAAATAAAATGCTTACAGAAAATGCTTTGACAAAATAACACAGGGAGAAACAAACTGTAGCATGTAGACTCGTTGCTAAGTAATAATTTTGTAAATAACGTCCGTTGCTAGGCAAGATATTCCTAACAGGCCAATGGAGTAACTGGAAAGCGGTGTTTCTGCGACGTTCGCTAAAAAACACTTGAACAGCAACAGAGGAACGGTGCTTTCTGCGAGTGACTACACTTTAGAGTCCCCCATTACACACATACACACACTTGTATCCATAGTCACGTCTTCCCAAGTCGTTGCTTGGTAGCGGCTTCCAACGGCAGACGTTTCCCTTCCTCTGGGTTCCCGAACAGTATCCTGCCTCGGCTACCAGCTTGTCAAGGCAGCAGCTCACAATGACTGAACCGCGGCAAACTGCACTGATTGCGAAGAAAACACCGCTTCCATTACTGTTTCATTCTCTTGTTGCCGTGGAAACATGTTTCTTTGCGGAGCGTTACTTAGCAACAGCTGTTGTAAATTTCTTATTTCGTGCCTTACACGGTTCTACGTGCCACATTGTGTAATATGTATAAGAAATGTCCACAATATTAGGAAGTCGTTTTTCAAATCGCAGCACGTCGAAAATTGCTTGATACGGTGATTAAACTGAAATTTAAATTATTATGATGTACGTATTGTGTGACTAAGATGTAGATTCACAGACTCTAACTACAAATGGAAACGTGTTTGTGTTCCGTTAAGAGAAATTGTGTGTGCACTTATGTGCGTGTAAGAGGTTGGTTCAGACACTCACGCGCGTGGCATCTACGCTGAAAGCACCCGGTTAGATTCCAGGGCGTGGATCCGTCAACTGTAATCCCAAAATATTATCAATCATAAACTCTTCCCACCCCAGTTACTATGTATGTAAAAGTTATTCTTTCGTCTAATTCGAGAATAAATAAGTTAACATTCGCAGTCGGTACAGCATCATTAAACAATCAAGGACGGCATCATCGCTTCAGGTGCGAAGGGTCACCACTGTATAACGATGTCGCTTTTTCTTATTTATTTCAGTGTTACGCCTGCCGCCGCAAATTACGCCCCGCGTGCTTTGTTTTTACGTCAGGTCTGCTGCCCCAAGTTAACAAAACGCTCTGACTAGTGGCGCTGTGTGGTGTTTGCACGAGGAAACCTCAGCGCTCAGTCCATATAGCATGAATGGCGTAAGTCACATACTTGTGTTCCTGTCGGTGGCGGAGCATGTACGGCAGGTGCGCAGAGTGCAGGGACGGGGAAGAGACAAGCGCTTGCTATCCTGAGCGTGGCAAATTTTGTTTCCTTTTTCAGGTTTAAGACAAATTCGTCCCACTGCATGGAGAATTATGGGGAAGTTTTAACTTCATTTCTAACCTTGGCACTAGATGGAACTGAGTGGTCAGCCTAAGTTAGGCCGTTTTATACCCCGGGGAAGGAAGTCCTCTTATCCACTGGACAGGAAGCTGTGTTTGTCTACCTGTAGACAAACACAGAAAAACGCACACACACAAACTAAACATCCATGCCCCGAGTGGGATTCGAACCCACGATCCCGGTTTCCAAGCGAGCGAAGACAGTACATGCCTTAGACCGCTCGGCTACCGTGGCCGGCGGCCCTTCTCCTACGCCACATTAATCCAACCAAAACCTCCCATCTATGATTAGGGTTTTCAAGTGTTCCCTTTCATTCGGGGTTTTATAACATTACTTCATATCGTAATGTAGTATGTGTGTGACTATAGACGGGGTTTGGTTTGGTGAATAGATTTATTGACCACATACAGGTCGTAACTAAAAACATCTATAACACTCTCGCTATTTCAACACTTTACAGTTCACTGGAGCACACAGTCTAGTGTCCACAGTGTGTTACTAAACGTTTCCTTGTAACGGCTCCAGCAATGGCTATTCCTCTTCCTCCGCGCCCAAGTCCTTTCTTCACAGGCTTCCATACAGAATTAACTGGGTATAAACTTGTACTTTTCTTATAATATTACAGCACGGACCACATAGAAAATATCGTTCCTCTGTTGTATGCGTATCCGTTGCTGTGGGAACATTTTTATTGAGCCGTTGCCAACAAACGGCTCTGGTATATCTCGCGGTCGTTGCATAACAACGGCTGTACACGCTAAACTATGTATTTCTCTCCCAAGAATGCTAAATGTGCAGACCATCTTATCGGGCTCGATTCGATAATTCTGACAATATCTTGCGAGGAGTATAAATTATGAAGCTCCTTGTTACGCAAATTTCTGCGGTTCCCCTTGCTCCAACACTTCAAAATTTAAATATTCATCTTAGTTCCTCATTAACGAGAGAGAGAGAGAGACGAAGTTTCAGATCCCTGCAACACCACAGGTAAAATTGATTTTTGCATGAATTGATAGTTACATTTTTAGAAAGGGGAGATGCAAATACAAAAATAGGATTTGAGGTTATGGGAGTAGTAGTTATGAACAGTTTTCTTATCATCTGAGATATAGCACCGCGTACTAAGCTAAAAGTCAACCGACGTTTCGGGGTAATATTTCGCCTCCATCTGCAGGGTTGAAGAGAGCTGAGATAGCGTAGTCGGTATAGCGACTGATTACGGACTGGACGGCCGAGAGGTCGGAGTTTGAGTCCCGGTGAGGTCAAGAATTTTCTATTCTCCGCGTCGTCCAGACCGGCTCTGGGGCCCACCCAGCCTCCTATCCAATTGGTACTGGGGGCTTATTCCCCGGGGGCAAAGCAGCAGGGGCGTGAAGCTGGCCACTCACCTCCAGCTAGTGTCGAGGTCAAGAAAATATGGGTCTATACATCCACTCCCCCGAAAGCTTTCATGGCGCAGTGCTCAATTAGTTTAGCACAGGGACAACTTTACTTTTTATTTTCTGCTGGGTTGAAGAATAAGCCAAGGAAGAAACCGACAGTCAACAAGGAATTAGAGATTCTGAGCTGAAAAGCAGCAGGCGTTATCAGGATTTAATATGGACCAACTGCCTAGTAAACAAACTGCTTCCATTTACAACTATTTGCTCTGTTAACAAGTTTAAAAATAGAACAAGCGCGCAACATTGAGGTTATATTTTCCAAAATAAAGTAAAGCGAACCATTTCGTGAGCACAGGCTCTGCAGACGACGTGAGAGTACAGCTGTCCGTCTGGAGTGGTCATGCGAGAGGCTGGATGTTACTTCTCCAGTTGACAGGTTCTCGAAATCAATACGTAATGTTTATCCTGCTTCTGGTCGCAATGAAATGCAAAGGACGGCCAGTGAACAGCCTGTTTACGGCTTTCAACGTAACGTATCAATGTATCTTGCCGTTGACGAGGTGCGTTTCAGATTTCCGAACGATTGTTATCATTCTCTATGATTTAATACGTAAAATGCTGTTTTCCTCCTGAAAGTCTCCTTTCTCTGGCAGGGTGTCCAGCATACAGAAAGCAGACCATGGGTCCGAATTCGAACCGGTGACACTCTGTAACTAATAGGACGTAGCTGCAACTCCATATTCTCTTATTCATTCAGAAGGCAATTCAATTCAATTCTTTATTATTAATGTGTCGAGTCAACAGCCGCAAGGCCAATTACAGACAGAGCACAGCGTAGATACAAGTAATTACATTGTGGACAAACAACATAAAGACAAATTACAGGCAAGCACTTGAGGAAAAACACGTTAATACATAAAAGTAAGCAAACAGAGAGACAGACAGACAAACAAACAAACGAATATAAGAAGTGACAAGAACATGATAACTAAGATGATGATAATTTAATTCAATTCAGTTCGTTATTATTTACGTGCTGAGCCAACAGCCGCAAGGCCAATTACAGACACAACACAGTGTAGGTACAGGTAATTACAATATGGAAAAACACAACATAAAGTAAAGTAAAAGTAAAAAAATTAAAGCTATCCCTGTAACAGTCCGCGAAGGCCCATAGGGTTGTGAGATGTTGAGGGCCCCACATTATCTAGACAATCGGCTCAAAGATGGCTGACGGTGAGTGCATGTACGAGTAACACGTCCACGAAGAACCTGAACACATACATAATGTGATTATTGCTACTATTTTCCCGTTGGAACTCTTTAACTCTCTGATAAAAATGGCAAAATGTTAAATGCGATCTCATCAGGCTGACAGACACAAAATTTATGACGTGTCACTGCAGAACCCACGCGACAAGGTACGGTCATTCGTCAAGCGAAAATATTTAACTCGATTTCATTGTTGCTTTATCCCATATTCCAATGTGTTCTTATCACTGACGCCGATGGGGGGGGAGGCGTTCGAGCCATCTGTCGCACTGGGCTTTTTAAAGAAATCAAAATTGAAAAAAAAAATTGAAGTACGCCACATATTAGTATGCCTGTTAAAAATTAAATTTATTTAGATATTTTTTCCGTTAAAATATTCGAGGGTGATTACTAAGAATAGTTTATGCGTTTTAAACGTAGGTTTATACGCAAATTCCCCTGAGAGGATCATGGCCGCCGTCATGGTTTTCCGAGACACAGAAGATCAGGCCGCTATCTTGATGGCACTGCGTCTCTCGTAATTTCCGGCCAAGTGCAGGTGCGCAGACGCACAGAGCGGCAGCGCATACTTGGAAGTCTGAGTTCGAGCCATTTTATCAGTTAGTTTAGAAATACATGGATTGCAGCTGTGGAATGAGTTTCATCAAGCTACTGGCATATCACGTGATTCAGACTGTCATGTGTATGATTCACTATAGACGGGGTTTGGTTTGGTAATTGGATTTATTGACCGCTTACATACTCGTACACAACTAGTCACTACACTTCACAGTTCGCTGTTACAGATATACACACAAGTGTTCTCAGTCTGTTACAGTCGTTGCTTGGTAACGGGTCCTGCCGATGGAGATTCTTCATCTTCCGTGCTCACGTCCTTGCCTGCTGGGAAATATCCCACAACTGAACTAAGCTCTAAACTTTGTTCCGCCTATAACCCCTCGGCACGGACCAACAGAAAACACAATTCTTCTCTTGTTACGTGCGTGTATACTGTGATCATTACCTAGCAACGGCAGCTGTTTACGGTCACGGCTTAGCAACGGGTCTATACGCAACAATATTTTTTTTATTGCTAGTAGGGTGAGACTAAGTCCCTTGTACTGCGGCCACTTCTGGCCTATTGTACCAGCCCCAGATGATAGGTGAGGGTGATTGTGGAGCAACTGGTGGAATGAAGATTGGCAAGGGAAACTGAAGTACTCGGAGAAAACCTGCGCCACCGCCACTTTGTCCATCACAAATCCCACTTAACCAGACCCGGGATCGAGACCGAGCCGCCGCGGTGGGAAGCCAGCGACTAACCGCTTGAGCTATGGCGCGGCCTTACGCCACAATATGATCAGAGGTTATTCACAAGCGCAACGGATTGGATAATGTCCGGAAGGAACAGCTGGACGGTGGTCCAATTGGAGACACAGACGGGCAAAGAAAGTCCTAAAACACTGGACATTCCATGAAGTCCTCATTGATCGAATTTTCAGACTGCAGCTCCTCATACGCAATTTGTAATTATGATTTACGTAGGACAAGAGGGACCTTGTAATATACCAGCGTCTTTACTTGGCCCATCTTGGTCCGTCAATTATGAAATGACTCGTAGCACCGTATACCTCAGAACAGCATAACAACATGAAGTGTTTTACACAATGGGACCACGACACTAAAGGCATTGGGAACTACGTCCCGATAAACAATCTCCTTCCTTTAATGAGAATAAATTTCAAGACACGAACCATCGGTTCTAGTTTTAACAAAAAGCTTTTATAAATTTACTTTAAAATATGTAAGTTTCGAGGTTTTCACGGCGATGACAATGAAGAAAGTTGTCTTCTGGGTTTAGGCACCGTGTATTCTTCGTTTTGGTCGACGTTTCGGTGCCTAAGCCCAGAAGACAACTTTCTTCATTTACTTTAAAATACTTCACTGTGTAAACAATTTAGTTATAATAACTTATAAATGTATCATCCACGATGAGGTCATTGAATTTTTTCAATTGACTTAATCCTTCCAGCCGCACTATAGCCCTGGGGTCGACTCAGCCTCTAACAGAAATGAGTACCAGGAATATTCTTGGGGGTAAAGGGCGGGCGGCGCGTAAGGCTGAAACCTTCCAGCCATCTATAAGCCGATTGTCTAGAAAATGTGGGAGCCTCGACGTCTCACATTCCTGTGGGCCTCCACGGCCTGTTACAGGGATAACTTTAATCTTTACTTACTTCATGTACTTAATCTACTTGCAAGGTGTAACTTTTATGCATTAATGACAGTGTAACAGTGCTTCCCTAAATGTTGATTGCGTCGTTCTGAACATTTCCAATCAGACTGAAACATGTTAAGGAAAATGAATATTGAAGTGCAGTTTCTTTTTACATCAGTCACACTGGACCACTGGACGGTGCCACAAGTCATTTTCTATTTTACACCAGCGTTTATGAAGGAAAGAGGCCGTGTCATAGCTCAGGTGATTAGGCGCCGGACTCCCATGGCGGCGGCCTGGGTTCAATTCCAGACCAGATCTTGTGGGATTTGTGGTGGAAATTTGGCAATGCGGAGGGTTTTCTGTTAGTACCTCGGTCTCTCCTACCAATTTTTATTCCACCAAATGCTCCACATTCGTTATTCACCTTATAATTGACGTTGCCCTAGTCTCAATACTTACATCTGTGGCTCTACAGCCCTTTGTTGGGTCTTGGTCGCTTTTTGTTTCTTAATTATATACGTGTACACAGTCAGTTGGACTATTAGGACGGGGGATCAGCCGGTCGCAAGGCCGCTACCTACACACACAATAACACAAACACAGAATAAGCGCAAACACAAACATCCATGCCTTGAGTGGGATTCGAACCCACGGTCCCAACTCTGAGCTAATGAAGGTAGTTCATGCTTTAGCCCGTGCGGTCACCGTGATCGGCTCAACACTGACGGTTCCGTTAAAGCGAGGGAAATATTCAGTAAATTTGAATGAACGAAATGTACTGATGAAAACTCTTCTAAGGTGACAGTTATGCAGCTTATCAGAACAGCCCCCTCTCTTGTATGAAGCCGGAAAATTCTTAGCTATTTTCATAATTCTCCACCTCTGGTCCATATTCTGAACCAGATAAGTGTAATCCACGTCTTAATTTCCACTTCTCAGAGATCTATTCAAATGTTATCTTTCCATCTACGCTTTATCTTCCACGTGATGTATTTCATTCGTGTTTCCAGATCAGAATTGGAACGTGATAGTGTTACTATAGACGTGTTTTGGATTGGTGATTGGATTTATTAAACTCTTACAGATCCGTGACTACAAGTAATTATAACCGTTTCCTTAATTCACACATCTCACAGTTCAGTAGAGCACACACTTAGGTTTTCTGTTTTGCTAATCCGTCGCTTGTTACCAGCTTCAACGGCGGACGTTCCTCTTCGTCTGTGTTCCCGAACGTTCCCCGACCTCAGCTACCAGTTTCTCACAGCAACACGTCACAACGACTGAACAGCAAAGTCCTCCGCCTAACTCACCCGTTAACTCCACTGACTGACTCCTCATTAACTGTCGTGCTCATAACACATCGAAGCGGATCTCACAGAAAACATCACTCCTTTCTTTCTGTTTACTGACCGTTGCATAAAAACGGATCTACACGTCACAGTATTTCATATGAATATTTTAACGTTCACATGCTTTCTACATGCTTCCTCATTTTATCCAGCGAGAATAATATCTCAATGAATATCACAGACAGGTATGTGATATTTTGATTGACGCAACATACAATTATGAGTTATGAAAAGCGCAAATATGAACAAGAATGAAGATATCTGAATAGATCTGTCGGGAAAGAAGCGGAGACCGGTCTGTGTTGGAAACTATGCCTCCAGTGATGTGGGACATAGCAGGGAATTCTGAGGAGCTGCAGTGTAGAGTGTTTTCAAATCTGATACAGCTCATTAGGTATGAGACTTTTTCAAATATTCTGCCGTAGTTCAATTAATTTTTAAACATAAATAGGCTCAAAAGTTTTAAATGGACATTATCTATCTTCTGTTTTTTTTTATAACGTCGTACTGTAGCCAGTCCCCCTCACCAGAGGTAGGGAGACAGACTCCAGTCTCTGAGATGTGTTTTAAATAAAACAGGACGGTGTCCAGAAACACAATAGTTGTAAAAATAGGCTCGTTCCACAACAAATGCAGAAAATTTATAGCTACAAATTACGTTGACATATGAAATAATTATGCAGGAAATTTATCTTTATGTACAGATCTATACCCTCCGGAATATAAAGCCGTGTAGTCTATGGAAAGCAAACCAACAATTCGGGGGAACATGCCGCTTCCATCTTCAGGGTAGAAGAATAAACCACGCAAGAAACCAACATGAAGCAGGCATCAAGAATGGGCGTTTCTTGCTGCTGGATTCATGCTCATTTCTTACTTGGCGTACTCTTCAACCCTGAAGATGCAGGTGAGAACTCCCTCTGAAATGTCGGTTGACTTTCGACGGACTACACGGAGTAATATCCCAGAAGACCGCTGTGAGACTGTGAAGTCCCGCACTTCCTTTGTGTGTCCAAGAGTAAAGGCACAGTCGCCGGCTTCCCATCGCGGCGAACCGGGTTCGATATCAGGTCAGATAATGTGGGAATTGTGGTGGGAAATGTGGCAGTGAGGCAGGTATTCTCCGAGTACTTCGGTTTCCCTGTCAGTTCTCGTTCTACCGACTGCTCCACACTCATTTACAATCCGGGGATGGTACGATAGGCCTAACAGTGGCCGACGTACCAAGTGGACTCAGTCTAAGAAACTATGAGAGAGGGAGAGCGTACAGGCTCAGTAGTCTCAGAGGATATTGCTTACAAAGTAATTCTAAAGGTGCCCATACACGTACGAGTCTGGCTCGCGAGTCCGACTCGGTTCGGGTTCCAATGAGCCAAACTCGTCCGTGTGCGGGTCGCAAAGTTTGGAGTCAGCTCATGCGTTTGTGGTGAAATTAATCCGAGCCCGGTTCCCGAGTCAACGTCACCGAGCCAGACACGTACGTGTATGGGCCCCTTAAGATTGCAGAAAGGAGAAGAGAACATATTTACTTACCAGGAGCTGGGTTCGCATCTTCTGAAGGGGTCTGCACTTTGCTGGTCGTCGTGACAGTCTTGTTAACGTAGCGCACGGTTGACGGGTACGCTGCAACAGACACACAATTTAGCTGCCAACCTCACAACAAGCAAGCAGTCAGCTGGTTTCTGCTACTTGCATTCCATAGACAAATGCGGGGTCATGGGGGGGGGGTTCTTGCAGTGTTTGGAACCTACAGCAATCAATGTTGCCTGTTCAAGCGTCTGTGGCCGAGGCAGTCAGATTCCGGACCACAAATTCGAGAGTTCGAATCTCGACAGGTCCTTCAATTCATACATTTCATTTTAATTCATATTTCCTTAATGTTCTAGAGCTATCCAGATCTTTCGAGAACATTCCAGAATCTTCCATAGAGAGTTCTAGTCTCGGAAAAATTGAGAAGTTTCGAACTTCCTTCTACTTGAGCGTTAACTTCCACCCAGGTCTCATACACTAAAAAGGGGCCGTTAGTATACGGCCCTCATTCGCTTTCCATGTAAGCTCTCCTAATCAATATTGGAATGAAACGAGACGACCGGAACCCATCGAAAATCTTAAGATTGTAAACAGATTAATCATATTAACATACTAGGCCAGTGAAATAGTTTTTAGTCCGCAAAAGGGCAGAGATACAGTGAAGTCAAAGAGAGTAGTGAGAAAGACAATACGCGCAACTGCAAAATAGGTACCATTAATCTAACTAAGTGTGGAATGAACAGTCAGCATAAATGACAAGCTACGACTACAAATGTGAATTAATAAATTAATTTGGGTGCTACAAACATTCAACAGATTCATGGGTAGTGGGTACACATGTGGCTTAAGTTAAACCAAAGTAGTGCTGAACAATAAGAAATAGTTAGCAAGTCGAAATCATTTAAGAATCGTGTTGCAAGGCATGCCAACTTTTGCGGATAGAGGGTGTCGCGTGGTCAGCGCAACGAATCCCCACGGCCGTTAATTTCGGTTTTCTAGACCGGAGCCGCTATTTCCTTGAAATTTCTCCTCACTTATCATCACGAGGCTGAGTGGAACCCGTTCCAGACAAATTACTTCTCAGAAAAAATCTGGTAGTGCCGGAAATAGAACCCGGACCTCTGGATCTGTAGCCAGGAACGCTGAGCACTAGATTACAACTAAACTTCGCCGACAAGCGGCGGTCGCTCGGTCGGAATAGTTCGCTTGCGGACTAAAATCATGGACTTCTTTTTGTTTTTTTGTTGCAAGGCATGTGTTATAAGTAAACAAGGACTACTTTAGTGTCCCATGCTAATTCTAATGTCCGTTACGCTACCCACAATCCTAAATATGCTTCCGTGGTTTTCTCGGACTCTGTAGGAGGATGGAGGGAATAGCAAGTCAAGCAAAAGGCTAGCTGGAGGAGGCGGTTAGTTGAGCTACCTGCTGCCTGACTCCTCTGGACTACAAGGCGCAGCAGCACATACTGACGTCCGTGAGAACCTCAAACCTGAAAGTTCTTTCTTCCTTTTTACGCACGGCGTCTCTCCAATTGAGCTCCGTAATACTCGAAGAGGTGAGGTCCTTTATAAAGGACCTCATAATGCTTGCAGTCCTCTTCTTTTTCACTTTCTAGCCGTCTGTCTCTTCCTTTGTCTCTTACTATCCCTTCTTTTTCGTCTTATATCTTTTCCTTTCTTCAAACTTGAATTTTTCCTTATTTTCTTGTACTTTCTTAGCATATTCTTTTCTTCATCATTCTTTCTGTTCTTAATTTGTTCATTCATACTTTCCCTTCTTGTCTGTTCTTTTGTCCTTTCTGTCTCCTTAATGTTTTCTTCATATCTCACTTCTTTTCTCCCTATAGATTATCCCTTTCTATGGCTTTTGTTATGGTGTTCCTTCAGAACGTTACAACGGCAGCAAAGCTGCGTCGACACCCCCCCCCCAAAAAAAAAAGATTGTAGAAGGGAAAATATAAAGGTAAAACTATCCCAGTAACAGGTCGTGGAGGGCCATAAGGTTGTGAGACGTCGAGGCTCCCCAGTTTCTAGACAATCGGTTCGCGCCGGCCGCACCTTTATCCCAGGAAGATTCCTGGTACACTTTTCTGTTGGAGGTTGAGTCGACCCCAGGGCCATATTGCGGCTGGTAGGAGTCTCGACGTCTCACAACCGTATGGGCCTTCACGGCCTGTTACAGGGATAGCGTTTCCCTTTTTTTTTTACCCCAGCCATTTTAATATAACAATCCCGTCTACTCCTAGGTCTTTCAAGTGGTTTCTTCCTCAGGCTTCCCATCGAAATATTAACGAATCATCCGACTATTTTCGACGCAAAAGGGTAAAATATAATTTAAAATTGGATGCATGCGATGATAAAGAAGTGGGCGAGCATGATATATTATCTTTACAACGAAATTTGTCTTGGTATTCGAGAGCTATAGCGCGCTTCGTTATGAGTTCATATGATTGATATATCGCGATGTGGGTTCTCATATTTCGAAGTAAGGTAAAGGTAAAGTTGTCCCCGTGCTTAAATACTCGTAATTATGCACCACGCCATGAAGGCGTATGGTGGAGTGGAGTTATAGCTCCACCATTCTCTATCTCGACATTCGATGGAGGTGAGTGAATAGGTTCATGCCATAGCCGCTTTAACCGGGGGGGAAAGAGCCCCCAATTTTCATTGAAGGCTGGATGGACCCAAGAGATATTCTGGACGATGTGGATTAGAGAAAAATTACTTGCTTCTGCCGGAAATAGAACCCAAGCCGTCGCTGTACCGACTAAGTTATCCTGGATTCTTCATAATGCAAGGACTGTCTGTAAGTTAGACAGATACGGAGGATGTTATGGTAGTAACCAAATCCGATATCAAAAGACGGCAACACGAGGGAAATTGTGAAGACAATAGCAAAATCTTCGTATCCTTTTGCAAATGACGTCAGTGCTGAATGCGCACGCAACCGTAAGCACAGAACCACCAAGTTGTTTAGACGCAAATCTGGTTTTGTGTTTAATTATTTAAACACTATTTTATGAAGACGTATGGAGTGAGTGGTGGTATAGCTCCACCATTCTTATCCTCGACATTAGATGGACGTGAATGGTAGACTCCACGCCTCGGCCCCTTTACATTCATGGGATAAGAACTTCGTATCAATCATACAGGAGGCTGGTGGGTTCTCGAGCCAATGTGGAACCTGTGAGGAAGAGAAAATGTCTTGTCCTTGTTGGGACTAGAACTCAAACTTCTAGTCCGTAGTCAGTCACCATTATTTGACAGTTACCATTCTGTTTTAGTTCCACCACTAGTGGCGTCAACATGGCCGCTCGGCTTACGTCACGCACTGGAGATGAGCAGCGGGCAGTGGGTTTAAGGTGTAAGGGGTGTAGAAATTCGTCAGAATCTATCAGTAAAAATACGGAGACAGTATTTTGTTGCAGCAAGACATGTACGGACAGACTGATTTGTTCGAAAGCGGCTGCAGAATTGTCACGAGAAATGATCAGACCGCATCGAGAGATGAAGGGGGACACTGCTACAGAGCTGTAAGGGCAATACTCCCGTCTCTCGTAGTGGCTGCAGAACCTCACCTCTGAAATATGCCGCAAGGCCTCCTGCTATAGCCAAGAGCGCTACGGCGTTGACGAGAACCTGTACGAACCGGAACTTGAGACGCCCCCTCGTGATGTAATGTGCGGACGGACGCCTCATGTCTCGGATAATCTGCAACATAAAAAAAATATTCAATTGAAATTTGGATTAAAAGGTAGTAAATTCGGAGGTCTGAGTTTATAAATCTTACAGGACAAAAATTCTATTACTGATTTTTCAAGTTCTCATGGCGGTGACCTTCAAAAATACTATTTTCTGGCATGTGACGCCGTGTAGTTTGGTATAGAAATTTAACGATGCCTAGGAGGAATGTAGTGCTTATATCTTCTTGCTTGCTAGGTCGCTGTCTTTATTCCTCTACACTGAAAATGAACGTAATAGGATTCTCCCAGTAGTCTCTGAACTCTCAGACTACACGGTGTTACATTTTACTCTTCAATACCCAATTTCTTTATGTACGAAGACAACACAGAAGTATCTCCTTTAGGCTAACAATGAGAAACTAACGCCATGAAATATGGTCTTCCTTGAAACGCTGATGGCAGTTCACTACGCCAAAACATTTCCTGATTTTACGAAACGTATTACCGTGTTTACAAGAGCTCGCCACTGAACCCTATCCTGAGCCACATCAATCCAATCATAAACTTTAAGAACCAATCCTCATATAGCTAAATATTTTCTGCGCCTGCTTCCTCAAGATTCCCTTTTGATCCTGTTACTTACTCGTGGTTCCTGTAAGTTGTTGTTCCCCTTCACATTATGCAACCTAAAATTCTGTATCTGTTTTCTGTGTGTGGTACATACCCGGCACGTCTCACTACACAGAACATCGTCATCATTTCATGTACTGTATTAAATGACGGACTGGCTTAAATTCTCGCCAAGGGAACGGATTTATATCCGCGATTTCCTGCGTTCTTCTACTGTGCCTGCCTTACCCCGCACATGGCTTGTTTTTATTGCAGACGGCGTTCGCAACACAGGAGGGAACACAGGAACGTTTTGGAAAATAATTAACTGGGCGATTAACGTTGTATTGCTCTCTCAGAGCTCTGTGCGCTGACCTAGAACTGCGATTTGTCACAATGTTCTCCTACTACAAAACAGAGAAACTAAACACAAGCAGAATAAACCACCCCATTTATCCATCATATATTTCTTTTTTTAAAACTTGGAGTAGATTTATCTTAAAATTTTTACATTCTTGAAAGTTATTAATCTAATATCATACTGCAGAATCCTGGTGCACTGTGTATTCTAACTTCGTGTTCCCATTCTTTGATGTTTTTGTGCAATTTCGTCGATGTGTTAATATTCTCACTTCAACATCTCTTCTCGTTATGAAACATGGCATGTTTCGGTCTAACTGGCCACCATCAGGTGTATAACATGTTGGACTAAAGGAACCTTCTGCCATGTTGTCACCCTGTTCTGCTTTTCATGTTGATGTAAAATGGTTCCAAAATATTTTTAGGTTATATTTACATCATGCTGTTGTAACTTTATCTGCATGCACGTATCTGGTGTATGCTTTGTTGATATGTTGGTTATATCCTTTCGTGGTCCGTAGCTATTCCGAGAGTTTCTCAACAGCCATATAAACATCACTAGTAGTTCAGTTGTGGTTGAGTCAATTGAGATTTGCAGTAGTTGGTAGCTGGGGCCGGGGACAGTTCTGGAACTCAGAGGAAGAGGAACGTTCGCCGTTGGAAGCCGCTACCAAACAACGGACAATGAAGACTGTCAATACTTTATGTGTGCTGTATTTACAGTTATCTTCGGAGTGTGTAACTCAGCAGACTGTCGTAGTTATTTGTATTTACGAGTTGTTTAAAAGTCTAATAAACCCGATTATCAATCCAAACCCCGTCTATATAGTGACTCCATCACGTGACAATATGTTACTTCGAAAAGTAGGTAAACTTCTACCAGACTACAGAGCATCACGTCTTGAAGACGTTGGGACATTTAAATTCATCGCCGGAAGACATCAAATTTCATATAATTAAGACGTGTTACAACGAAACCGTAGGGTACTTATAGATCTGATGCATTTGGGCTTCAGAGTGATGTAGAACAAGGAGATGCTTTAACGCCATTGCTTTTAGTGTGTGTTTTCCAATACGCCATTGCACATAAAACCCAAGAGGGACTGGAATGGAATGGAACAGATTTACTTCCTGTCTTTTTTCATGATGTTCCCTTATTAGTCAGAAACTTAGACACAAACATGAAATGTAATGTCCCTCCAGCCAAATAGCTGGATAATACCTCGACTGAGTCACTCCCACTTCCTTACACATTCTTTCGTTTTATCTTTCCTCAGTCACCTACCATTCGGCACTACAGCTAAAATATTAACAGCGTCGAAAATAACACCTCCCCCCCCAAAAAAAAACAAAGGAGAGGAAGCATAGCGTATCTTCCGATGGGCGTTATCCCTAAATGAGTGTACTCAAGCTCAAGACACTTATTTATAGCAAATTTCGAAGCTAAAAAGTTGGATTTTCAGAGAAGAGTTCTATGTTCTGGGATATAACGCCATGTAGTCCGTTGAAGGTCAACATACTTCCATGAGAAACATGCCGCCTCCACTTTCATAGTCGAAGAATAAGCCAAACAAGAAACCAGCGCCAACCGATTAGGAAGCAGAGCCACATGTCCCTGCAAAACGTTTGTTGATTTTCAACGGACTTCATGGTATTATATCCCGGAAAATAGAACTCATCACTACCGCTGTGATAACCGAAACAAGTCTCATATTAGAAGTCCAGGTTTCTGCTACAACTGTACGCCTCTTGATAATTGTGTATATTTAATTCGATCATACGAATGTTCGATTTTTTATGCCACATGAATGGAACCACAGGCTCTTGTGTGGACGTTAAGCTAACGACATGATCACTTCTGGGTCACTGTGGCGTTTCTATATATTGCAAATAAACGAAACACAACTCCTTTCCTCCGGAAGACTAAATAAAAATGAAAATGTATTCGCTGTCAATATTCGGTGATTGCACTGGGGTGGCAGCACATGATGGCGGCACGTACTGACAGCTGAATGCCTGCTTGTTATAAAAATATCGCTGTGTTTAATGACGTGAGAGAATAAGTGAACAACGACAGCAAAGCCATGACGTAAGCGTTGTTTATATTTCCAAATCATTTGATCTCCTAAAGATTGTATGGAACGTTTCGTGAAGCAATGAGGCTTGCTTTTAAACTGCGAGCCAATAAAACGAACATTTAATGGTTCATAGACAGCAGCAGTTTAACTGGAGTGTTCTTTCTTCCCCTAGGATTTCAGACCTTCACGAGAGAATTTTTTTCCTCAGAAATATTTGTATTCCCTGCGTCAAGGACGGTGCATGCAAATATTAAAATCTCATCAAAAGCCGAATCCTTCATCTGTTTCGTATTTTTTTCTATGGTGTTGACACACGCCGCTAGTCTGTTCTTAATAGGACCTAAGGAGTTAAGGTTATTTTTGCGAGCATATATATATAGACTGCACATATACTTGCGCGTATAAATACAGACAGACACATGCATACATACATACCTACATCATACGTACACATTTTAATACATACATATATTTATAGACCACGGAAACCCCGACAATAATTTAGAATCACCCTGTATTTCCAAGCACATATATACATAGTATATACACACATATTTACGCATACATGTATATACAGTAAACCATCGCTAATCCGGAGTAATGGGAGGGGAATCCGGATTGGTGAAGCAAAAGGAAGCCCTAAAAAGACAAAAAAAAATAAACTTAGATCACAAATAAATAGAAAATTTAATTATTTAAGTATTTCTGATGAAAATAATTAAAAATATCACGGTAGAGCCTTATTTAAAAACTGTAAAATACAACAAATTTATTCATCGATAGAAGACTCAGAAGCTGTACTTGTTTTTGAACGTAATAACGCAGGTTTGAAGAAACTGTCAAGTTTTGTCTGAACAGACAAGTGACTCATCTGCCTTCCTAAATTCTTTTAAGTACGTGCTCAACTGTGAATATAATTTTTCATTTGTCATATTTTGATCTGGAATATCCGACATCCGGTTTAACTGTAACCGGATTAGCGAGGGTTTGCTGTACGTACACAAATTCAGTTCATAAAATATGTAGGCCTACACACATATATACTCACCATCATGTACAAGCGCTCATAAGGAACATACACATAAAAACACATCGATACCTACATACATATAATTGTATATATACGTCCTCCACCTTTGGTGTGATATGTATGTGGAGGACATTAAGAAACCCACGAACAACTTCGTTGAAGTCGAATTTTATAAACCTATAACTACTTACAAACCTGAGTCGACATCACAACACTGCAAGCATTAGGCTTAGTAGTTACAGAGTTTTACCACAATGGCGCTGTAAGCCATTGTTCTATATGTTAACAGATTTCTGCCAAATACGTCTCAAAGCATCCCTTAAAAAGATCAAGAATGCATTCTGAACGGTGTTGACTTGTGCAAGATATATTAGGCCAGTATAAATCCCAAATTCTGGAAGATGTTACTTTTTAAACATGGAATGAAAGTTCACTCGCTTACCCTGTGATGCAACGACATGTTGGATCCGTGATGAAACCTGACAATTGTCTGCAGTGATGCAGGTGTTGATATGCTTTTCGTCAGAGCAGCATTCCCGTTGCTGTTGACGTCATTTCCTGTAAGAGCTGCTCCATTCCCGGCATCCCCATTTAGCAGCTTCTTGTTCCCCGCACTGTTCACTTTCTGGCTTGCAGTCATTGAGTTGGCTCCGTGGTGTGGAAGAAGAGGCGTTTCCATTGTTTTTGTCGTGTAGCTCGGAGAGGAGTTCTGACTAAAGCTGTCGCTGGAGACATTTGAGTCTTGTCGGACAGAAACTTTGTTGTTATTGTTGCTGGGCTGCTGTTGCTGATCTGCCCTGGATGGGGGAACGGTGACTGGCTGATGCTGATTCTGGCTCGTTTGGGTTTTCTGAGTCTGTTGCAATGCGGGAAGACTGGGTTGCTTTTTGCGCTGTTCAGGTTGTTGGCTTTGTGGTCTGTTTAAGGGCTGTGAGGTCTGACACTGATTCAACATCTGGGAAGGTTGCTTTACAAGGTTCTGAGCTTGAGGCGATTGGGCTTGTGAGAGACTTTGCTGCATCTGAGATTGATTGAACGATTGAGATATCTGTGTCTGGAAACTCGCCGATTGCTTAGTATGATTCTGAGCCTGATCTATTTGAAATGTTCCAACTTGTTGTTTGTTTGGCTGAACCTGCGGTTGTTGCTGAATTGTGTGGTTCTGCGGTGGAACTGTTGGGAGTATCTTTGGTTTTAGTGGCTTTTGTTTCATGGGGACTTGTGAGCTGATGTTCTTAATGGCTTGTTGAGGTTTCGCCTGATGAGATATGTGTGGCGGTGGGATGGGAGGCTGCAGTGGCTTCTGATGCTGTTGAGGGTGTGTCTGATGGTGAGTTAGCGAGATCGGCAATTGCTTCACGTACGCAAGTCCTGATCCTTCGGCCGGTACAAACCGGACGCCGGTAATTGGTGGCGGGGGTCCTACTTTGCTACGCTCTGGGACTGCGGGTGGTCGTAATGGGACTGGAGGCGCCTGAGATAACACCTGCAACAAAAGAAAAGAAGGTGGAAAACCCTGTCAACGTCAAAGCATTAAATCATTGTCACCGTGTTCATACCCATAATCTAAACTGAAAGTCCGGTATTATCCATTATAAATATGAGTTTTGGTATACCATAAAAGCTGGTTAGAGAACATGAAACATGAATATTACAAATTTCTGAGTTATGATGCAGTGTAGTCCGGCAGACGTTTCGGGGAAACCTACTGTCTTTATCTTTAGAGACGAGGTGTAAGTCCAGCAAATATCCTAATTTCGTTTTTTCTAACTTATTACCACCAATAACAACGGCACTGAGGCCGCGAGGACATTTAAGCGGAGGCCATACAAGTGGTAATTTAAAGTGCATATTATAGAAGATATTCGAACAGTAAGGAACTTCTCTAAGGATACTGTCACTCGTAGGGGTGACTTATAAGACGGGTTTTGAATTTACTTCACCTTGTACGTTCATAGAGTTCGGGACTAGAAGTAATGCAAGGTTATCGCTTTGCAATTCACCGTTGCACACGCACTAGGATTATCAGTCTCACTATAACTTCATATCACATATGGTGTCTACCTTTCCCAGTCTAATCACCTTCGACTGCCATCTCCAGAACTCGACCCAATTCTGATTCTACCTGCGTGCGATCCTCGTTATATAGCCTCCAAGCGGACCCCACGGAAAACACCATCTTCTGTAATTAAGGATGCGTGTTTACTGGTCTGTTACCTAACAATAGACGTCTTTTATTATGTGCACGTGTGTTGCGGGTATGTGTTTACCGATCCGTTGCCTGGCAATGGGTATATACGTCACAATATTTTTGTAGAATGTAACTAGGGAACAGTTCTGTGAACAGGATGTTCCTCGACAACGAGGAACACGCAATAATGGAAGAGATGTTCCCTATGCCGCCCGTACCGGTATATATAACGAGGGCTAGCAATTCAGTTGCTGTCGAGTGCGTCTGGAGGCGGGTTAGAATAACTCCACTGCAACCTTGCGAGTCGTTGTTGGCGACGAAAAGGGAATCCAGTGTCGGGGTGTATAACCGGGCCACCCTGTACATTCGAGGACCTGGTCCACCAGGCTGGGAGAGACTCGAATATGAGACAACAAAGTATGGCTATGTGTCGCGTGGGATAGGATCCGAGAATTATAGCGCTGGCGAGGGCCAGCAGTAATTGTTAACTACAGACCCATGCTCATGTCGGAGAGGGTGCCATACATCAACAAACCCGCAACTGCCTGACAGTACCAAAATCTGGCCTTCTGCCCAAAATTGAGGCTCGATACCAAGAGAGACGGACCGACTGACCGTCGGTCGTAACATAACTGTGAATTCGATTGAATTGTTGTCAATTAGGCTGAGAGCTGCATTTATGAGAAGTGAGAAGCTGGTAACTGAGGCCTCGGAGAGCTCTGGAACCCAGAGGAAGGGGGACGTTCACCGTTGGAAGCCGCTACCAAGGAACGGCTAGTGAAGAATGAGAAGACTTTATGTATGCTGTAGTTATAGTGATCATTGGATTGTGTAATTCAGTGAGGCTGTCATAGTTATTTGTAGTTACGAGTGTAGGTGTCCAATAAATACAATTACCAATCCAAACCTCGTCTCAAGTCACAATCACGTGACGGTACATAGATATGTAGATACTGTACTGAGGTGCATAAGGTGTGTCCTCTACAATCTGCTGCTGAATTTTGTGAGTCCTGATGACAACACTGTTTACTCTGAGTTGACAAGTTTCTGTGATTCACTTTACGTCTCTGTCAGTATCTTGGATAGTAGTGTGACGGGCTGTAGGATCGCAGATGAGTTGGAAAGGATTTACATGGGAGCAGTAGCGGCCAGATCGAGGTACCAGCCTGAATTTACCTTGGAGCGAACAATGAAAACGGCGAAAACATTAGGAAGAGATGTATCGTCAAAAATTCGAATCCATGACACATCAAATACGACTAAAGAGTGTTAATGTTACACAAACTCCTTCAGAGATATAATTAATGAGACGTGTTGCACAGGTTTCACATCCGCCATAAATATTTCTACAAGGATCCGACCCGGTGTGTTGCTGGCTGCATACACAAAGTGCCTTGAGAAACAAAGCGAAGGTAAGCAAACCTGAGCTCGGCACAAAAAAAAAAAACCTCTTTGTCAGCCTGAACAGAACATTATAATGGGACATTTTATCTCGAAATTGTACTTTAAAGGAATTTCGACTATTTCAATAAAACCTTGCACTATAATTCACAAACACATAATAAAACACAGACATAAAGCATAAAAATTTAGGTGGAAGAGTGAAACAGTTATACACCTTGTAACGGCTCTTTGTAATGTTTCTTTGGTTGTAGCTATAATAAATTTGAAGAACATATTGACTGTCCTATAAACATCTTCAATTTATGAAGAGCTTCTGGCTATAGCAAAAATAAAAAGGACGCATTTCCGACATTATGTGCCTCCATTTGCATGTGACTGTGCACACTTACACTCTTAGAACGATACAAAGTAAAACACGGCGTACATTCTGGAGAAAACACTAGAAAGAGGAAGGAAAAAAATTGCTTTGTATTTGTAGGACATGGGTTCAAATCTCGGCATGCAACCCGGCAATCCTGACTGATACTTGTCGTGTCTTTCCTCAGTTCCTTCACGCAAATACCAGGATATTACCTCAAATTAATCCACGACAACTTCTTTTCATAACTTTCAATTTTTTTATTCACTAACCATTATACTGCGGCTTTTTTATGGAGTGTGACTACAGGCGGGGTTTGGATTGGTAACTGGAATTGTTGTACACATACACATAACTCGTAACTACAAGTGTCTATAGCACTATTGCTAAACCACACCCTTTAGAGTTCACTAGAGCACACACTCAAGTCTTCTCATCCTGCTGTGTCTTCACTAGTTGTAACCTGGCAACAGCTTCTAGTGGCGGATGTTCCCCTTCCTCTGGGTTTCCGAACTGTCCCGGTACCTCAACTACGAGCTTCTAACAGCAACGGCTCACAACAACTGAATCGCAGCGGTCCTCTTAACTCACTCATTCACCGACCAATTCGCACCACTCCGCTAAGTGAACTTAACACAACTCAAGTAACTGCTTTAACTGTCGGTGGTTATTGAACCATTGCTTAGCTACGGTTGTTGTTTACAGAACCATTACTTAGCAGCGGCTTTTGTGTAACTGCTTATATTGCGTTCGTTGCATAGCAACGGGTCTGCGTGCAGCAATATCTTTGGGCACTATGTATACTCACCTAATGATAGAAACGTTAAATAAATCGTGAATATATTAATATATAAATAATGTAATCCCTTGGAGGAATAGAGAACCCGCTTGGAAAATTTGTGAGTGTTTATGTCTGCATATCTGCGGGCAGGGTGTGAGAAATCTCCACTTTTCCATAAAGCTATAAGCGAGACAGGGGGACGGGGTTTAAGGCTACAAATAAAGCAAAATGACATTGGAAATAAAGGATAATAATTATATGCAAAATTTAATTGAAACTGTGGAAGAAAACTAATGCCTTTATCTTGCAACAACAGAAAGATCAAAACTTGTGACATGATTTCGAATAAAAAAGTGCAATACTAGACTGACTCGGATGGTATGAAACAAAAAACTTGTATTGGTTGTAGTGTGATTGATCTATGGTTAACAGATCAGAAAGTAATGTTTTCGGCAGACCAGGAAAATGGAATTCTTTGATTAGTGGACAGAAAAAAATATATAACTTTTAAGAAAGAAAATGTGCTGATATAAACTTAATTGAAAGTACAGATACTTAACAGAAAACATCAGTAGGGTAACATCTACTCTTGATGATGGAGGCGGAAACAGTTTCCGAAACCTTGAGCACCAACTTGACATGATGTTGCTGATGGCCCGTAAAAACATTTAATCCTGCGGCCATTAGCTTCAAATCACACACAGAAATGGCCAAGGCACATGGTGAATTCTTCCACAATACAGGAATAACTGGTCATAACAGGCAGCAGTACTGCATTAAGGCATCTGAGCAGAACATAGTAATAAGAAGGCAAAGCTATCCCTGTAACAGGCCGTGAAGGCCCATAGGATTGTGAGACGTCGTGGCTCCCACGTTTTCTTTAGGTATTCGGCTCACAGATGGCGGTAAGTTTGTCAGCCTTACGCGCCGGACGCCCTTAACCCTGTAGGAAGATTCCTGGTACTCATTTCTGTTAGAGGCTGAGTCGACCCCAGGGATGGAAGGATTAGGTCGTTTGAAAATATTTACCGCATTGGAACTCGAACCCGCTACCTTCCGGTTTGTAGCATAGTGCCTCAACCAACTGCGCTACTGCATGCCCCCAACACAGTATTATTATACGAAATTATTTCAAATATCTGTGTTGCTTCCCACAGTGTTGTCCACTAGACAGAATGCAGTCCCAGTTCTATATGCCAAAGGGACAAAGCTTTCTACTTACCATCGAAGGTTTATGTTCAGAAGGGCAACAATGAGCTGAATGACGTCTCGGTAGCTGATTGGATGGTGGCAGACGAGGGACGTTCATTGATTGGAGCAGCGTTTGTTCCCTGACCAGCAGGTCCAAAAGCGATCTCTCCGGCAGCGCCAGGCTGCTTGTGCGGCAAGACCTGCAAACATTATGCATGAGAATTGAGAGGAGCTTATACGCACCCTGGTTATAATTCATGTGCTAAGAAGGCGCTGAACTTGAGTTTGTCTTTCAGCTCATCACAAGACAACCGGATTCTTAAACGAGTAATTATCTTTGCCCCGGATTCTTAAACGAGTAATTATCTTTGCCCATTGATTTATGATCCTTTACAGCAAACATGGAACACGAATTAGTCCTGGCTGCTCTCATCAACAGTATCCTCAGTGAATCTGATCGAGTCCTCTGACCGATATGAGGACTGCAGTTGTATGTACAGATTACAAAATTACCTCAGTTATTATATTCAAGGAGTTTATCCTGTTGTGTTAATGTATACCAAATGTATTTGCCCGTCACAACACAACAGCTCTCAATAGTCCCACCCACAAATGTATGGTGAATTTATTTATCTTAGTGGTATAACTTGCTACATGTTTCGGCTTAGTAAAAGCCATCATCGGGCAAATATACACTAATAGCAATTTTCTTAAACTATTAAATTACGTTTCACATAAGTACATATATTATCACAATATCTTTGAACACATTAAAACATATTAGATTTTTTCTAATGCTTACAAATATTCGTAAAATAATATAAAATACATGCGATAAGTTAACAAGTTTTACAATTTAAAATTATAACATAACTACTTAGATATTTTGTGCTGTCACGTATAATAATTTCATATCCTGTTTCACATTAATGTTAATTGCTGCAATCCTGACATTATATCAAGTAGTGACTAATGAACATTGTTTTGGTTATGATTTAGTTTTTATTTCTTTTCAGTCTCTCCAATGAGGCGATTGTGCTCTTTGGGATTGATGTTTCATTTTCGGTCTTAGTACGAGTATTTTAGGAGTTTTCCTGTGTTTCAATATTCAACTTTCGTTGAACGTCAGATTGCAACTCAGTGCGTCAATTATGCACCCTCTTCACGCTGCCTCGTACCATAGACACCTTCACACGTTGCCTATCAACAGCTCTGAGCGCGCGACCGTGTATAGAGAATTCTGTGACGATAAGTGTCTGGTGAGATGCAGAAGTAACGAAATACAATGACGCTGGGGTTTGAAGCCAGTACATACTGAGATTGAAGGACCCTAAACGTATATCCTCCTTCTTCTCCCCTTCTTCTTCTTCTTCTTCTAGAATGTAGGCCATTGGCCTGTTTCGGACTTCAAGATGATACTTCGGTGTCTTCGGGTTTTAAAATTTAGTAATACTTTTCAGACTCAAAATTACTGGGTTTTTGGACTATGTCCATCGTCCGGTATTCTAAAAACACTAGAAAACATAACGTTTGGGAAACTGGATTTGTTTCTGTTGTTAGGTGTGGAGGGGGAGACACCTCCACTGATGGGTCCGTTAGAAAGATCTAACCTCAATCACTGATCCAGACCACAACGAGATTTAAGGTGCCTAACGTAAACTCTGATATTTAATCCATTTCATTTTTCATACTGAGTTATGTCGTTATATACGTATTGTCGTAGGTGTTTACCACTGTTTCGTAGAAACTTAACTCTACGCTCTTCTGTGATTAATAAATAAGATAAAGTGACTGAATCGCTGGGACCCTCAGCTTAATATTCTACTGACGTGGCGTCACACGGAAGGGAGTATCCCACGAAGATTAGATATTATCACGTGGTGGAGTGACGATAAAATGGTTTTGGATTGGTAATAGGATTTATTGAACACTTACGGAACGTAAATACAAATAACTACGACGGTCTCACTGAGTTACACATTCTAAAGATCACTATAACCACAGCACACATAAAGCCTTCTCTGTCTTCATTAGCCGTTCCTTGATAACACCTTCCAGTGGTGGACGTTCCTCTCCCTCTGTGCTCCTGAAGTGTCCCCGGCCTCAGCTACCAGCTTCTCACTGATCACAAATGCAACTAGCAACTGACTCGAAAGTCAGTTGGCTGAACAACTAGTTCTCCTTATATAGCCTCGGCGCGGACTGCACAGAGAAGGTTTCTCCCACTACTGCGTGTTCTCTTGTTGCCGGGGAAGCAAAAGTGTCCATAGAGCTGTTCCCTGGCAACGGCTGTTGTACTGTCGCCTGTTTGCACACTTCTTATTTAGCAGCGGGTCTACATGTCACAGTATGTTTCAATGCATCAGTGTTTTATAAACATGCAGTGTTGATGCCATTAAATGAAACAAAGAGGAAGTAAGAACAGTGGAGATGATTATTTTTACTTCTAGAATAAATATCAACCACATGCAAGAATGTAATACGTTTTTCATTAAACCCCAAGTTGCTTGGTACTCTGATTTGTTCTAATTCAGAAATAACTTCATAAAACATGAATCTTACATGCAATTGGTAGGCCACTGCCAGCCGCTCGTAACACGAACAGAATTTGGGATATACACCCACCATGTCTACGGAAGAGAGTCACATGCTTGACCACGCGGTGTGCCTATTGTCCAAGTAGGATTTTGGGTCCTACAGCCGTGAACATGAAGAGTACAATGTTCTGAGCTGTGACGCCGTATAGTCTGGAAGTTAACCTGGCCAATTCGCGCTGCTTTGGGGTCGGAGAGTAAGCCAAACAAGCAAGCAAGCATTAAAGAAAGCAAAACTATACTTTCGCCGTAACAGTCAATATATTCCTCTGAAGCGTCGGTGAACTACCGGATTATACGGCGTCACATACCATAAGGAAAATACTCTTCATCATTACGTAAGCCTCCGTAATTCTAATGACAATGTTCGGCAGTCCCATCTGCCGAATCATTGGAGTGTGGCGTCTCCATGGCGTCAGGGCTGCAGCCACGTGCACATTTGCATACGGGGCTTGTTATGCCCTCTTTGAGCAAAATGCATAATGAGGGGTGTGCACCTTCCTTTACTTCCTCCCAGCTGCTCTGCTCCAGCCGTTAGGAGAGAGTTTAGTGTTCCAGAGTGTTAGGGTTTGATCCCGGTTGCTGCCACCAAAATGTACCCAAGAAAGGAGAAACAGAACTGGAACGTTCAACAAAGCTAATACCAAACTAAGTCATTGAACACGACCTTGAACCAGTTTCACCCACCGCCCACACTCGTAACCACATTTATAATGTTGTTCCACATTTTTTCTCGGTCTAGTGGCAGTTTTCCAAGAGGTTTTCTCATAAAAATTCTATAACCATTCTTTGCTTCCTTCATTCGCACAGCTCACCAAGTTTTCATTATCCTAATAAAATTAGGTAACCTCTGGAGTCTATAGAAGTCGACATGGGTACTGCATTCTGGTTTTGACGACCGAGGAACCGGGTATGAATGCCGGAGAAGATAGGAGATTCTTCTCTTCTGTCCAGCGTAGAGACCAAGCCAGGATTATATGCAGCCCGAGTCGTGAGACTGAACAGTCATATGGAAGTAGTGCCAAAAATAAGAACGGCGCAGTTATGTCTCCACTTCCCCATGCGTCTTCAAGAATTGGTGCTTAAATAATAAAGCACAGGGACAATGTTACATTTACCCGGGGCCTATATTTTGGGAGGTTCATGCTTGTGCATTATCCCACTATTCGTGAGATTAGAAACAATATATACCAATATAGCGAAAATAAATTACCTGAAGAAGGGAATATGGGTGACAATGATAAGATTACTAGAGCACAGTTGGTAGTATCGAAGACAATTATTACGGAGTTAACTTACCACTGAGACCGGCCTTTACCGAGCCATCTCGCGGACAACTAAGCACACTACTGGAGACTCTAAACCCTGTATCTTATAACCTATTGGAGCCATCACTTTAAATCTGTATGAAAATATATCATAAACATATTTACATGCTCTAGGTGGACAATGGTTATGAATCAACGGTTACAAACGTGAAGAGGGTGCGAGGCTTTGCAGTTGTAACATTCGCAAAAAGTTTAAAGCGGTTTGAATCTGAGAGAGGGTAATTGCAACATGTCTGAACGCACTCAGATCCTCTGGGGCGAGCAGCTGCGTCCGGTTGAACCAGAAAAAAGTGTTTCGGCGACTGACTGTCAGTTCATCAGTAACCATGTTCGTAAACACAGAGCTTCAAATCTTACGTAATATGTCTTACAGCCACAAGGCTCAATATTTGGAGACCTAAATGACCTTGGAGCAATGTTTCTTTTTGAAAACATCGTCCCAAACAAGCTGTGCCATACCTAGGCCGGCTTCTCACAGAGGTCATGTAGGATTTGTGGTCCACAAAATGGCATCGGGACAGGTTTTCTGCGAATATTTCGGTTTCCGCACCAACTGTCATTCCACCAACTGCGTCAAAATTTTTCTATCATCCCTGGCTTGTACAATAGGCCAAATACTGGCCGATATGCCTTGCGGACTCAGTCTCACGCCGGAAACATCCATCCAATTAAAAATAAATTGTCCGAAACAGCCGCTCTACTGACTTTACCGTGTGCAGGCATCCATGATTGCTGTTCGTTCTCAACAGACAATCCTGAACGCCTCTGACACACTTGAGGGCAATTCAGCGCCGTCTGTCTGCGTGTTGCATACATACCTTCCAGTTTGGCGGTCTGGTCCGTTCAAGACAGGGAGGTTATTGTTTCCTGGTGACATTTCCAACCTGGTGACGCTCGACCGACGTCTCAGATCGTCCAGTCGGGCCGTTCCAAGAGACATGGCCGTATGCTGAAACAAGTCATGTTCACTCTGTTGACGTGGGCAGTAACAAACGTCTACAGATAGTTCAGCATGCTCCCTATTCGTGGAGGCATTACTGTGGACGTGTTGTCTCATGTATGCAATTCCCTAATATTTAAGGAAAATTAGAAGGAAACCTGATACCAGTGTCCGCTGTGACATTCAAGCCAAAAGCACTGAATTATTCTTGTGCTTAACTTATATGGCGTTGCCATATTATGGACTACATAGCATCGAATTGTAAGATGGCTGATGAATTGGAAAGCATGTGAAAGGAAGCAGTCATGGTTCCGTCGAGCTACTATCCTAGAATTCGTCTGCAATGACTGAGGAGTCAGTCACGGTAGCCTGTGCCCCGAAGGAAATTCAACATTCAAACCTGCTTAGTACGATTTAACTCGTCATTGCTAGGTGCGATGCGTATGTAGAACAGGGTTAGCGCATTCAGTACAGCTACTGCGCTATGGATTGGACGGCCGAGGGGTAGGAGTTCGAATCCCGGTAGGGGAAGATTTTCTGACATCCATGTCGTCCAGACCGGCTATGGGACCCACACAGCCTCCTACCCAATTGGTACTGGGGGCACTTTCCCCGGGGATAAAGCAGGAGGGATGTGAAGGGGACTACTCACCTCCAGCTAGTGCCGACGTCAAGAAAACATGGATCTATACATCCACTCCCCCATACGTCTTCATGGAGTAGTGCTTAATTAGTTAAGCACAGGGACAACTTTATCTCTACGATACAAATGTCGACCAGATAAACGACTAGTAGATTCTGTCGGGGGTAAATTATTTGAATAGTGATAACGCCATGAAGTTACGTTTCTTATTTTTAGAATTCAAATCTCTTCTCATTACGACTATAAAAACATGGAGACTTTCGGGTATTTTACAAAATGAAAGTAAAACCCTGGGTTTGTTACAGGCTTGGTATATAAGTAAAAAAAAAGTAAAGCTATCCCTGCACCAGGCCGTGAAGACCCATAGGGTTGCAAGACGTCGAGGCTCCCACATTATCTAGACAATCGGCTCACAGATGGCGGTAAGATTGTCAGCCCTACGCCACGGCCGCGCTTTACTCCCCAGGAAAATTATTTAATTAATTCCTGGTACTCATTTCTGTTAGAGGCTGAGTAAACCCCAGGGCCTAGTGTGGCTGGAAGGATTAGGTCAACTGAAAAATATCCAATGACCTCATCGGGACTTGAACCCGCGACCTTCAGGCTTGTTCCCTTCAATACGTTTAAATCTTTCGCATTTTACAGGCTTGGTATATTCCATTCAGAATCATGGACCTTAGGTTCTGGCAGCGCTGACTGAACAGTGCGATCTTCTGGTTGTCACGCCGTGTACTTCGGAGAAAGCCTCCATCTTCAGGAAAGGCTAATACTTCGATACTGCAAACGGCAGAGAGTGAACGTGAAGAAATGAGACGACGAGTTCTAGGTGTAGTTCACAAGGCGCCGACTATTTCGCAATGCCTACTGTGTCTTGACTTATTAGTAGAGTGAAAAGAGGCATCGTGTGTACCGGTCTGTAAGCCGACAGGAAATGGAGAGATCTACTGTCGTTCATGACCGATGTTTTAGTAGTTAGGGGATGGGCCGTCTACACAAACATTTACCAATTATAACTATATACTATTTCATTGGGAGCACTCTGTAGTATAACTGATTGAGACATTATGCTAAAACTAAAAGGTCAAGGGTTCGATTCCCCATGAATGACCTTAACCTTCCAGCCGCATTATGGCCCTGGGGTCGACTCAGCCTTTAACGAAATGAGTACCAGGAACCTTCCTAGATGTAAAGGGTGGTCGGCGCGTAAGGCTAACAACCTCACCGCCATCTGTGAGATGACTGTCTAGATAATGTGGGAGCCTTGACGTCTCATAACCCTATGGGCCTCTTCGGCCTGTTACAGGGACAGTTTTTTTTCTAATTATTATTATTTTTAGATTAGAATATCAGACTCAGCCCCATAAAAATCACTTCTCCAAACGTCATAAGTAACATGAAGTTAACAGCTTCAGCTACAGAGGTCGCAATCTAAAAGACAACATACCATCCTTTTCAACGGGCAAACTTGCACTGAAAATACTGACAGAATAAGTCGTAACACTACTGCAGTGCTGCACATGATGCAATGTCCCCAACCACAGGTCAGTTCTTCACAGTACTATTTCGCCTTACTTACTTACTTACTTACTTACTTACTTACTTACTCATGTAGCTGAGTCCTTCTGGAGGAACCGCCAATTCTGCAGCTACTCAAGAATTTCCCAGCATTTTATGGAACCCGAAAGTTCATTACCGTGTTCACAAGAGCCCTCCACTTGTCTCTATCCTGAGCCAGATCAATCCAATCAATACCATTCCATCCTATCTCTCTAAGATCCATTTTAATACTGTTCACTCACTTAAGCCTTGGTCTCCCCAGTGGTCTCTTTCTTTCTGGGTTTCCCAGCAATATCCTATACGCATTCCTCATCTCTCCAATTCGTGCTACATGCCCTGCCCACCTCATTCTTCTTGACTTGATCGTTCTAATTATACTTGCAAAACAGTATAAGTTATGAAGCTCCTCATTATGAAGTTTTCTCCAACCTCCTCTCACTTCATCTCTCTTCGGTCCAAATATTCTCAACACCCTGATCAGGCAATTTTTCCTTATGCCAAATAGAAGTAATTAGATTGTGGATCTTAGAACGTAATATTTCGCCTCCTGCTTGAATAAGTTCTGCCGGAATTTGATAACTACCTGGCGATTTATACCGTTTCAATTTTGCAATAGCACTTTCAAACTCAAAAGGGCTAGGATCAGGTATTAACGGCTCAGCTGTATCGATTTCTATCTGCCTAACATCACTGACCCTATGTACATTCAATAACTGAGAGAAGTAGTTCTTCCACCTGTTCAAAATGTTGTGGGAATCTGCAAGCAGATCACCATTCTCGTCCTTCACTAAGTTACTGTTAGGTTGGTAACCCCTCTTAAAGTCATTTATTCCTCTATACAGGTCTCTAATGTTCTTGTTCTTACTGTTCATTGCAAGCTCATCAATTTTGTCTTTCAGATATTCCCTCTTTTTATTCCTG